>NC_141029.1:33667500-33824000 GCF_052040795.2 Danio rerio | reverse complement strand
TTACATTTAAATTGAGTCATTTACTTGATCCTTTTAGCCAATTCGATTTACAAACGAAGAAAGCAACAGAAGCATAGCAATATGAAACAACATTGTTAATAAATGCTACAACAAGTCCCATTAAATCTAACACAGTACTTATGACAAGTAATTGTGTTTCTGTTTTTTTTTTAAAAAAGATAGTCAGTTGATTTATACTGTACTGAACTGGACTATTTTTATAAACTGATACATCTTAATTAATTTCTGTTATAATCAACCGTATGATGCCTAAATGGATAGTTCACCCAAAACTGAAAGTTCTGCCATCATTTACCTGATCCAAACCTCTTTGCCTTTCTTTCTTCTGTTGAACTCAAAATAAGTTACATATAATAAGCTGGAAACCTGTAACTACTGACTTCCATAGTTTTTGGTTTTCCTTCTATGGAAGTCAATGGTTTCCTATTTTTAGCTTACTTGGAAAATCTTGAGTGTTCAACAGAATAAAAAAACTGTTTGGAACCACTTAAGGGTGAACAAATAGTGAATAAATTTTAATTTTGGGGTGGACTACCCGTTTTACCTGAAAAATGTATTTAATATCTTTACTTGTTCATTAATAAGAAATAACTTGTGGCTTGAATCTCAATTTGAAAAGAGGGCAGTTAATGTGTTCTGCTCATTATGGAGTGACAATCAGATCCTGCACTATTCCCACATCTCAGCTAGACATCCGCTCAAACAGCATGACAGTGGCCTGACACAGTTTTTTGGATTATTCACATCCGGAAAGGGTGGACTGGTGCCAGGGTGTATGTATGAATGGTTGGTGTTCAACGGTAAATGAAGTTCTAGCTAGTTTTATTGATGTAAAAAATAATAATTCCTGAAACGAAACCAAATGCAGGTCATGATGAATATTGAGTTTAAGATATTACTTTATTTTATGATATGATACAGAAAGTTGCAAAGTGATATTTAAAGTACTGTGAATGTATTTTTACATTTAATGTGTGATGTAATTTGAACTGAAACATAAAGACAGGGCGAGGGATATATTAGCTCCTCCCTCATTATAAAAAGCATTTCAAGTGGTTGAGCTCAAGTGCATGTAGCAAAAACGTCTTGAAGGTGACAGGACATGTCTGATACTACAGAGCATTTGATTGGTCAGAAGATTTGATGTGAAACTGAAGTATGAGGTGAGGTCAAAAAACTATTGATCCATTTAGGTGGAAGTGACAAGGTGCAAGCTTTGGCTAGCTATATTTTAATCCGAGTTGTGTTACTGTTTGGGAACACACTAGTTTATACTATAGATTATCATACTGATGCTAACATCTAAAAAGCATTATTTTAAATTCACAGGGCCACACACTTTTCCTAAATAAAATTCCCCGATTGGTTTTTAATCCCTCAATGTTCTTAAATGCGGTTGGAAAACACTGCATCATCACTGTCACTTAATTGGATCCTGGATGTCCAAAGCAAATTTAAGCTACTATAGTTTCTAATGTCAATATTTGATCACACATATCAGAATAAAAAGCAGATGTAGAAATATTAAATGGCAGTGAAGTGAAGATTGTTGGTTAAATGGAGAGTCTTGCACAGTGTGTTTTTATGAAGCACAGTTCACATAAAAATCACATTGAATTTTCATTATTTCCAAGAATTTGTGACCCTTTTTCTAAAGAAAAAAAAATGCAGTTCGTGTCTTATATTTGTCATTTAACTTCTTGGAATATTTGTTACTTAACTCTATTTACCATTTACAAGAAAGAAACAGACCTTTTCCAATGACTGCTTTATGTATCTTAAATGAGACTCTATACCTTTCAAAATGACTTTGTTTCACAAATAATGTTTACCCTGACAGAAACAGAACTGCAAAAAAATTTGATTATCAAATAATTTTCCCCCAATACTCTCTTTGTCTGCTTTTGAATAATCAAATAAGCAGCTTCTAAACCTTAGTTATGGTGTATTTATGTAATTTTGTATGTACTGTACAGGGCTTGACATTAACCTTTTTTATCACCAGCCACTTTGGCTAGATTTCCAACATTCCTAGCCACTCGCCATTTTCACCAGCCACATTTTTGTTGTTGGGAAAATATATTTTATATGGATAAATTTGACTTTGACATGCTAAAATTACTTGATTTATATTTTGTGTTATGTCCACATGCATTTAACTTTGTTGTGTTGTGTTGTGTATATGACCTTACTCAATGTGCATGAACAAATGTGTTGTGTAGCATTGGAATTAGTTTTATTTTCATGATTTTTCAGGGCTCAAAGGTAAGGATTTACTAAGTTTATCTGTGACCACACCAAAATGAAATAATTATTTCTTAGCCACAAATTTTAAATAATGTGTCAAAACACGCTGAATATAGCTTAATACATGCTTTTTTATTCAACAAACAATTTAATTTTTTATTTTATTTTCTTTTCTTTTACGTTTTAAATAATTATTGCCATGTAAAACAATGCATAAAGTGTGTTCTGACTAAAGGTCCCAGATCACCAGTTAACTAAACAGGGAGTTAATCTCCTGTTAAAGCAATCGTATGGTAAAAAAAAAAAAAACAATTAAACCATATTAACAAAAATAACTTTAATCAAAGAAAGCTGGTGGAAAATCATACCGTATGTGATATAATAAAAGGATCACATTAACATTAGGCCTGTTAATAATCTGTTCAAAGAATGGTGCTAGAAAAGTTAAAGCATTAACCGCTGCTGCTTACAAAAAAAAAAAAAAATATATATATATATATATATATATATATATATATATATATATATATATATATATATATTTATATTTATTTATTTATTTTTATCTAGAGCTCTTGAAAGTAGTCCTGTCTATTTTAAAGAGAACCGATCGCCCCAGTTGAGTTTCCAGGCACGGTTGCTTTGCGGAAGGAAATGGGAGCGCGCATGCTTCATAAACAGTCGGTCGCATTTTTAAATATTTTGACTGGCTTAAAGTTAAATCAAAATAAAGATTTTCTATTGAAAAACATTTTTTTTTTTCAAGTGCTTCGTCAATTGGTTTGTTTGGACTACCACACTCTTCTTCTCCACACTCTTCTTCTTGTGCAGGCCCAGATTGGTTAATCTGGAGGACCGGTAGAATTCCCGGTAGGCTGGTCTATTTTTTTGGCCACGAGGGCGGGTGTCCCTAGCTGCCTGCACAGACAGGAGTCGCACTTTTTTATTTAGTTATTTTATTCATTGTTTTACCATAGCCTCACTCTTTTTATTCATTATTTTATCAAACTGCACTTTTAAAATGTATTTTCTCGCAGCCTCATGAGCAGCCTGCAGTTAATGATGACTCCCCAGACAGCGGCACCTTGCTCAACAGCAAAATCAGTTGTTTAAGAGATTTGTGAGTGGCGAGAGATAAAAAAAATGGGTAATATAAAGCGTAAAGGTGCCTCTGTAAAGACCAGATTTTAAACAAAAAAGAAATCTCTGGAAAACGATGTGGCCAAATGTACTAAGCTGAGTACATTTTTTTGTTACAACCAGCGGCAGCAAGAGTAAAACACATGAAGAAGATGAAGCAGCCGGTAAGTTAACGTTAAGCTATATAGGAGCAGTGCAAAACAACGATGTCTGCAAACCAAAGTTCATGTTTATGTCTTGAATAGTTTCTTGTACTGTAGCTCTTCAGCAGCAGCAGCAGCCTCTAGTCCAGTCTACTAACAGTGATGAGCCAGGCCCTGTAACGTTACCAAGCACCAAAGAGCCCAACACACGAATAAGCAGGTAGGATTATCATTGAGTGCATATAAGAATTTGAAAAAGTAATATTAATGAATATTACAACTGCTAAATGAAAAATGCCCTGATACAATTAATGAAATCAGATGATTCTCTACATTTATTAAATCTAACTTGATCAGTAAACTAAAGATAGGGAAAAAAGATGAAGCCATCATTAGAAAGTAATACTGTGGTTTAAGAAGTCTGGCAGATAACAGTGCAATACTGGACTGGATATCTGTTAACAATTTTGCACAGAATACATATTCAGATATTGCAGGATAGGACATTTTGCTGTTTTAAAGAATAGTGTTAAAGATATACCCTTTAATGTTCTCATATTTATGGAAAATAGTTTAAGTTTTAAAGCAGCTGTTTATTTGAATAAGACATGACAGTGTCATTAGAAAATTCAATATATAATTTTACATACATTATATTTGTATTTATTGAATATTTTTTTCTTTTCAAAGTTTGAATATTTATGAGCACTAATTCTTACAGAAAATGTGATAATGTTCAGATAAATATTTACTGTGAAGCAACACTTAGACTACTGTATTTGCACTGAATTGGAAATGTCATGAACTAAAGTGGGCCAGTCTAAGACTTGAGACCTGATGTTGTGCGTCACTCAAAGTCACTTATTTGCATAATTTACGGCAAAAAAATACGCAAAATAGAGGTCTGGTTAAGATACATTAAAGAAGATGAAGAAGAAAAGCAGCTTTAGTGACATGTTTTCACCATGTCTATTACCTGTTTCACACTGGATATGTAAGCAAAGCAGTATCAGTGCAGGAGGCTTGGAGATACAAACAGAACAGAAGCATCACATGCCTGTTGTGCTTTCAGTCAGACAGCATTTGTCACACACAGCTGAATTGTGAATTATGTCAATTATGTACCACAAGTATTGAAGTTTCATCTTTCATCACTCACCCTAAAACTGTCTATAATAATGACTTTGTTAACCTTTGTCTCCTGCATTCCATCAAGAAACCTTTAACAACAAGCAATATGACATTTGTGTGCTTGCCCTGCAGACTCTAATTGCACATATGTCTTACTACCTGTAGTAAACATGCACCCTGACTTGATTTAAAAGAGATGAAATACTGTAGGTAAACAAAGTTTTTTGGTGCACAAAAGTGTTCTTGGAGCTTTGTTGAACCACTAAAATCACTTGAATTGTTTTGAGAATGCTTTTGGTTCCTTTTCTGGATTTCGAATGTCTCAGGAACATTGCTGTCTATGGAGGATAAACTCTTGGATTTTATCTTTAACGTCTTAATTTGTTTTTCTGAATATGAATGAAGGTCTCAAGGGATTGGAACCAGTGTTAATTTTGTCAGCAAAAATGGCTTGGCACAAACAGAAACTTGACAGGTCTGCTGGGTCAGTTATAGTAAATAACAAAAATTAATGTTGCTTTGTTTTTATTCTTTTTAGTCTTGTCTGTTTTTGTCAACAATAATGCACACTGTTCATTGATTAGATGAGTGGATCAAAGTGCGCACATTCATAGTTTTCAATCATGTTATTGGCACAGAGGACCAGTCAAGTCTCTGTCAGTCTATAGGCCACTAACGTTTCCATCTTTATATTTATAGAATAAACACTGATTGGAATGACATGAGGGTGAGTAACACCATTTTGAAGTTTAGGCTAACTGTAAAAACAGAAGACCTCACTTTTATGATTTTGCTGAAAACTGGTCTTTTTCTTGTTAATTCAAGTGTATGTTAATTTGAAAAATTAAAATGCTCTGTGGCTTTAATTCTGTGTGACTGGTGCAACACAAACAGGCACATTTTTCTCTATATTTCTTATTAAGTGCATTCCAGGAGGGTCTTAGTTGCCCAGGACTTTCCCTTTTCCTGTTACATCTTATCTAAGATTATTATGAAAAATTCACAGCAATCTGAAGGATCCTGTAACATCCGTGCTATTCAACTGTTCGTTAATACTGTCATGGTCTGAATGGGATATTGATGCAAAACTGAGGCTATTGTTATCCACACTGAGCAGTTGAGACATTTCTAGAAAAGGTTCAAAGTGGTTTGACAATCATTACTGTAGCACACGGA
Source organism: Danio rerio (assembly GCF_052040795.2). NCBI lineage: Eukaryota > Metazoa > Chordata > Actinopteri > Cypriniformes > Danionidae > Danio > Danio rerio. The sequence goes on along the minus strand of NC_141029.1, from coordinate 33,818,142 downwards.
GCCAGGTAACCAATCAAAGCACAATTCAAAAATCAGGAGAAGGGGCTTGATTGAAAATAGAGGAAAGTGATGTACTGTAATTCACCCAAAAACTGTAAGTTCTGTGATTTACTCGCCCATTATTTGTTTCAAACCTGTTTGAGTTTCTTTCTTCTGTCAAACACAAAAGAAGATATTTTGAATAACACTTGAAACCAGTAACCATTGATTTCCTTACCCAAGTAGCAAAGAATTCTGGCCCAGATTTGGCATAAAGCTGGCACAGCAGGCATTCATCCGGCATTGGCATACAGTATGTGGGCCAAACATGGCCTGGATTTAGCAGAGGTGGTATCATCTTTAAGATGGAGATTTGGGCCAAATGTAAAATGTAATATTTGGCCCAGATGTTAAAAATTGATTTATGGGGCACATAAGTTTGGCCTGTCTTGAGCCACATTTAAAATACACTAAAATTATGTTTAATTCAAGAAATCTACCAATCAGGTCACTTTGAAAAAAAACATGGCCATAGTGTGCCTTAAGCGCAACACTTCATGAGTTTATCAATTTCAATGCAGTTGTGACACACCAACCTTTCTGGCCCAGTTATGAGTTATTAACTTGGCTGAGACTTGACCCAGATATGATCCATGTTTGGCCCTTGTTTGGATGCCAGACTTGGTTCAGTCATGTACCATAATTCATTGCAGTATGTGGGCAAAGCAAAACCTGATTGTGTGGGCCAGAATTAGGCCAGAGAGATTTTGCTATGTGGTTAGTATTTGTTTTTCCTACTATGGTAGTCAACGGTTAAAGGTTTTCAGCTTTCTTCAAAATATCTTCAACCGAAGGAAGAAACTCATAAAGGTTAATAATGATAATGAGTAGGCTAAGTTTTTATTTTTGGGTTATCTATCCCTAAACACAGCCATATCACCCTGCAGCCCAAGACCAGTTACTCACTGAAGCTAAGCAGGGCTGAGCCTGGTCAGTACCTGGATAGTAGACCACATGGGAAAACTAGGTTGCTGTTTGAAGTAGTGTTAGAGAGGCCAGCAGAGGGCGCTCAACCTGTGGCCTGTGAGAGTCCTAATGCCGTAGTAAAAGTGAAGGGGGCACTAAACTGTCAGTGGGCGCCGTCTTTCGGATAAGACGTTAATCTGAGGTCCTGACTCTGTGGTCATTAAAAATCCAATGGCACTTCTTATAAAGAGTAGGGGTGTAACCCCGGTGTCCTGGCCAAAGTCACTCAATCGGGCCTTACCCATTATGGCCTCTTAATCACTGTCTCTTCACTCCACCAATCGCTGGTGTGTGGTGAGCAGTTGTCCTGTGGCTGCCGTCGCATCTTTAAAGTTGATGCTGCACACTGGTGGTGGTGTGGAGTGACTCCCCTCATGATTGTGAAGCGATTTGGTATCCGGTGTATGACCATACACAATGAATGCGCTATATAAATACACATTACATTACATAAACAGACCAATTGAATCAGATTGATGAAAGAGGTGATACTATAATGTAAAATATGTGACAAAATAGGGAATTTTTGTTAACCATGAAAACTACTACGACACAAAGCACACTACAAAATCAAGAATTCATAAAAGACCCTTTTAATTATCATCAAAGCTTAACTGGGCCATTTTCATAACATTGCCTTGCTCCAGGGACTTCACACACAACGGTCCCCATGATAATTGCTGCTGTATTCAAACCTCGTCCATCTTATAAGCCCAAAACGCACTTACTATGGACCACACTCGATCACTTCATGTTTCTATAGGATGAAGTAGATGGCCTCTAATTGGTGTCCTCAGTACATTTACACTAATTCATTTATCAGACCCTTTTACCCAAACAGACAAATGAGTTACTCAGAGGGCTAGTGTGTGTCACAAAAATGGAAATGAAGCCAACGATAGCTCTCATTACGTCTTTGTAATTTGTGTCATAGGGTTTTGCTTACAGTAGAATAGTCAAAAGGCAGCCTCTCCTTACGTCAGCGCAATCTTGTCTGTTCGATCGTGCTGAGAAAGGATCTTGATCTCGCATGAGCTGTTTGATTGTGCATAGCCTGTCCTGGGTGTGATGAATTATCATTGTCTGTGGTTTGATACAGACTGGAGCCGTGGTTCTGTTATTACCCGCACCAGTGTGTATAATAATGGTGTCCACGAGGACATGTTAAAGCAGACAACCTTTGATCAGCTATATGGTGTAAACCGCATCAGACTGATGGATCAATAACTGCTAGGTTCTGCTGCAAGTCTCATTTGCCATCAAACTTTCTATGGGGATTGAATACTTGCTGGTGAACATTCAAACTACGTTTATGTGCCTTTATGTAGTTTTATGAAGAAACATGTTGTAAAAGATGCAGGACATTACAGATTAAAAAAAGAGTTTGGTTTGTCAATGCAGTGAGCATTGAGTAAAAAAAAATCCTCATTGATAATGATAATAATAATTGTTGTTGTTATTCATTATTATTTTTTATATTACAGGTTAATGTTGAATTTATGATTAAAACTTTTTTTAGTAATTTAAATATAAGACAACAGAAACTTTTGTTTCATTATTATGAAAAAAAAACATAATGAAATCATTAAATTTCAAGAGGTTAGTGTAAATTACAGGTCATATTCACACCATGTAATAAACAAACAAAAAAAAAATACACAGATTTTACACCACCTTTCTTTTACTTTTTTATTTTTAAATGAAATTAATAAATGTTTTCAACAAAGATTAATTAAATTCATTTGTGCATAAAAGTAAAATCCATTGCAATGTTTGTAATGGAAGCTTTAAATACTTAACTAACAGCAGTTTTTGCCCTAATATGTCCTGAATACCAAAGATTATGTTTGTTATTAACCATCTCATTTATCAAACCATCTCATTAATCAAACTCAATCTGACTCATTTATCTTTCTTTTGACTTATTTTGTTTCTGGTCAGACCAGATTTTAGTGTTAATGGGCTCTATTTTAAATTTTTAGATGCAAGGTCCAAAGTGCAGGGTGCAAAAGCATTAAGGGCGTGTCAGAATCCACTTTTGCTATTTTAAGGACGGAAAAATCAAATTCTGCGCCGCATGATCTAACAGGGTTGAGCTTATTCTCTTAATGATTTATAGGTGTGTTTTGACAATCAGAGTCTCATCTCTTATTCCATTTAAGTGTTAGTTGCGTCGCACCATGCCGCATTTGCTATTTACATGGCAGACTTTGTAAGTAGAAAAACTGAACACTTTACTAGTGAGAAAGCAGTTAAACAGAGCATCTGCAGCGCAAGAATGAGAGAATGAGCCTCCTCATTCTTTACTTTCACTTTCACTCTCGTTCGTGAATAAGTTCGTGTTGTACGCACAGACATCCATTAGCCTACATAATTAACTTTGTTTCAAGATTTGTTTCAAAACTAAAAGTTCAGTTCTAATTTCCAGCAAACAAATAAATGAACAATCATAATGTTATATCCAAATACACATGCTATGCCCCATATGGTCCAAAACCTAACAGGTGGAAAAATCTAAGCTTGTTTTTAATAAAACAAATACAAATATGCTTATAATAAATAATCTACCACTAATAATAACATTGTACAATAGCAAACTGTCATGAATAGACTGAAAAAGCCTCCTGAGATGAAGAAGGCATGGAGAGGCAGTGGTTTTTATAATTATAGAAAATAATCATTTTTGTAATATTTTATTTCTTAAATTATTTTTCATTTGTAAAGATATTTCTGTATTGCTGTACATCTTTTGTGTATAAAGCAATGTGTAAGTGAGGCGCACAACTAACGCGCATTGCGCTGGACTTTAGACCTGATCTCAGCAGTCTATTGTAGTTCCTCAAAATAGAAACAAGCCAACAATGCGCCCTAACACACCTCTCATCTAAACCGAAACACCCATGAGTCCAAAAAGTGGCGCCAATGGATTTGGTATTTAAACAACATGGCAGAAAACGGGAAAAATTTGGTCTGAATAGCAACAAGTCATAGAAACACGTCTTGCGCCTTATTTCGCCGGGTGTATGATAGGGCCCAATGTGTTTTGGATTCAGCAAAAAAGGGCATCATTTACATTGATCATCAATTACAATCAGCATTTTAACCTCAGAAAACCTGTGGTAATACTTTTAGAATATAGCTAGTGCTTTGTTGTGATGGTTAATTACAGCAATTCATTCATTTGAAATACACCATAATAAATTGAATAAATTATTCTTACTTTTTGAAGGATTTAAAGCAGAGGTGTCAAAGCTGGTTCCTAGAGGGCCGCTGCTCTGCACAGTTTAGTCCAATCCTAATTTAACACACCTGATCAAATCAATTAGGTCCTTCAGGTTTGCTTGGCTGCGTCTGAAACTGCCTACTACTCAGTAGGTACTGCATTTGAATTTAAACGTACTGCTTGACCTTTACAAAAGTTCTAAATAGCAGTTTGAATGGAACTCGTGGGGCTTTATGGGATAGCGAGGCTTGCATGGAATGCACACTTCAGAATCTTGCCGAAAGTAGTAAGTCATCTGGGTACTTCTCGGATACTGATTTTCGAATTCTATAAATTCGGACATGCTGCTATGTTTGCATACTGTTTTTAGTGTACTATATAGGGTCACACTTTATTTTGATGGTCTGTTAGTTGAATTTAAGTTGCATTGAATCTACATGCCAACTAATTCTTATCAGATTATAAGTAGAGTGTTAGGGTTAGGGTTAAGGTTAGTGTAAGTTGACATGTACTTGCAAAGTTTCTTATACTCAGTTGAATGTCTGTTGAAGGAGCAGTATCAGCAGAAATTAAGCAGTCGACTAATACTCAAATGGACCATCAAAATAAAGTGTTACCCTATATAGTATGGAAGTATGTAATTTTGCATCCCATGAAACCTGTTGAAGGTGTGTTGAAGCAGGGTTGGAACTAAACTGTGCAGAGCTGCGGCCCTCCAGGAACTGGCTTTGACACCTGTGATTTAAAGGAACACTGCATTTTACAAGTCACCAACAGTTAGAATGAGATGCTAATGGTCTAATCCGATTCAATTATTTATGCTGAGCTAAGCTAAAAGTGCTCCCGCCAGACCCGGAAATTGTCTTAATGAATTTAATAGTAAAACTCAACTGTTTAACTCAAGGGGACTTGTAAAGTGACTGACTTATAAAATTTCCCTGAAATGTGGAATGTTCCTTTAAGACTATAATGAAATAACTGTTCAGCTCAGTTTCATCTACATTTACTGTATATGTGGCTAAACAAATAAAACATTAAATAACTTGGAGGCTAACCTAACTAATAAGTAATTTGTCATTTAATTTAACAAACAATCGGAAGAGAAATGATAATTAATGATAATATTTTTGTTTTTAAGAATGTTTCAGGAATCCGGCCCAATACAAAGAGTGAGAGATTGAACCAAGAGATGTCTTCTAAGTGTTGATAACAACAGACTAATATTTAGATAGCTTTGGGTAGAATCTGCGCTTCTTGACAGCTTTCAGTTGCTTAGCCCTACTGTAACACTTTGGTTACTTTAATTGAATGTGCATTTTAAGACACGCACACACACAGATTGATCCATCCACTCTCTTATATCACTCTCCAGCTTATTTAGATCCTTATTGGCAGAATCCATCAGTGGATCTGACGCACTCATTCATTTAACTGTGTAAACTGTGCCAGAATGCTAAAAGTACAGAAACGGGGAGGTTTCCGGACAGATGCTTTTGTACAGTCGGCGATAATGCTACACCCCAATACAGGCGCACAGGAAAAAGGTGGTGGACAGATGGCTTTCTTGATTGCATTTTCTTTTGATCTATTACAACATTGCAGGAATCTTTAGGGTATTTAATCATCTGATGGTGGTTTGGTGCAATCCGTCCTGATTGAGTAATGCTAGCAGAAATATAGCAGCTAGATAGTCCCCAGTGGCTGTTTCCGGGCGTTTATTCAAAGGAGGTCAAGCCCACAGGACACATGCTTTTATATTATGGCGGTCTGAGTGGTGTGGAGGTTTAAAGGGCCTCGATCGTCCTAGAGCCATATTGCCTCTGCCTGACTGATCTGGTCATGATAAGATTAATCTTTAATGAGTAAAATCTCACAGGAGATGTTTTCTCTGTGACTGCAGCTCTGCGAAAAAAAAACAATTTCTGAACAAAAGCAGCATTTACATGAGTTTCTAAAAGAGGGGAAACTATAGATTGCTTACTAATTAGAAGACAAAATAATGTCAAATTTGTATTTTCTTTTGTTAGCTGTTGTATTGCTCTTCAGTGTTTGAACTTTCAGCTGTGAAAATTAAACCACATTTAACTGAATTAAACTGGGTTCAACTCTGAAAATTGGACTGACACATTTTCAATTTACTAGAACTTCTATGTTAATCTGCTTTGACACAATCTACATTTGAAATATTACAAACTTTTTAAATCTCTGGTCATTTAACACAATAGCATTATAAATGTGTACATTTATTTATGTAACCATATTGATAATTGTAAAAATGCATCATCACAGTCAGAAAAAAAGGGTCCAATCAATGTGTTGTACTATTAATAATGATAAAACTATAAAAAAAAATAACAACACATTTTATTTTTAATGCATTTTTCTTAAAATAAAGGGCACTATAAATAAAATGTGTTGTTATGAATGAGCTTAAAGCCTATTGTCAATCTGGTAACTCTATATCTATAACAAAAACAGCCACAGTGTGTTCAGAGGAGAAAATTACAAACTTCTGAAAGGTATAATAAATGATTTGATGGGTGTTTTGAGCAGAAAGTTTACAGACACACTCTGTACACAAGAAACATATCTTAAATCTTGACAAAGGGGTAAAATAGGTGCCCTTTAATCAATTTGTGTTGTAACAACATAAAGGAATTGTGTGGAACCCAGCAGTGTATATTTATTTATTTAACCATATTTATAATTGTAAAAATGCATCATCACAGTCAAAAAAGGGTCCAATTAATGTGTTGTCCTATTTATAATGATAAAACTATAAAAAAAAAATAACAACACATTTTATTTATAATGCATTTTTTTTAAATAAAGCACATTATAAATAAAATGTGTTGTTATTGATGAGCTTGAAGCCTATTGTCAATCTGGCAACCCACATGAACATCAAAATCTGAGTAGGAAAGCCTCTAAACTAAGGACTAAAAACAACTCTTTACATTCAAATTTTTTTTTGCTGCTTGTTAAAACTACTTTTAAAATTAAGTTGTAAAAAATGAGTAAAAATGAAACAAAACAATTCTTAAAGGTCCAATGAAATTGAAATTAAAAGTTTTTTAGATGTTAGTATCAATATTAATAGTTTTGAAGATATCTATAAGCTAGTGTGCTACAAAACAGTGACAAAATTAGCGTTTAGAAGATATAAAACTGACATAAACATGTAAAACTTGCAGTTTGTCACGCTTAAATGGATGAACAGTTTTATTCACGTCAACCCATACTACAGTTTCTCATCACATCATAACCAATTAAATGCTCTCTAGTATCTGATATACCCCACCACCCTTCTCGTTTCCTTCTCATTCTATGCACTTGAGCTCAACCTCTCACAGAGCAGAGCGGCGATAAAACGAAACACTATTGGTTGTTTTTTTAAAAGGGAAGGAGCTATGTCCCACCCTTTCTTCGTGTTCTGGTTGAAATTACAACAAACATCAAATAAAAATGCACATTTCAAAGCACATCACGCTACCTTTTTGGGACAACTTAATCGATTTATGTTCAATCAACTTAAGATTAAGTTTACTTAAAGGGCACCTATGATGAACTCACCTTTTGTTAGCTGGTTGGACAGAACTGTGTGTAGGTATAGTGTGTCCACAGTCATATTGGGTGAAAAAAGACATTAAGTCTCTTTTTTAAATTTCTTGACGTTAAAAAAGGATCCAAATCCCTTCCATTTTGAGGCCTGCAGCAACGAGATGTACGAGTGCGGTTTCCTGACCACCAAATTTATTAACAGCCGCTTATTAAAATGTTTCCTTAGTAATGTGTATAATCATATCAAAAAGACAAGAAATGCTCAAAGCAACTAAAAAATCTGTTGAGCTCACTGTGATCATCAATCTTCATCAAATGTGATCAAGAATGAGTTTTACAAGTTTAAAACATTTTTGAAACAGTGCAGGTTTGTAATGAATTACAGCGATTTTACCATCTTCAGCACCACAGTCGCATGTCAGTACATTTTTAAAAAAAAAGATGCTTCAATCCCGGTTTGTGGATGTTAAATCAGGTTTATTTTGTATATTAACATAACAGATCCATACATTATTACTGTACCCATACACCATTCATTATTATCCATACAGCAGTCGATATTAACGTGTATCCTGTCACATTTTTGTGCAAAAACAGTGCAAAGTTATGTGTGTGTGTGTCTGTGTGAACTGTGTAACGACATTGTGTGTGACTCATTGTTGCAGAAAGGCTTGAAGTAACTCCACAACAAATACATCAAATAATCATTGGAAAAGTTCATACTGTAGTATTTCTCACAAACATTATTTGAGATCTGCTACCTTCATTTGTGTCACTCTTATGTCTATCTGACACAGCCAAGACTGAGCTTGAGGGACACTCTGATAGCCAAGTAGGAACGGTGGGCAGGGAGAGCTAGCAATAAATGCACAGACAACAGAAATGGCTACATCGTGTTTAGAGCAGAAAATACCAACATTCTGAAAGGTATAATAAATAGTCTAAAGGGGTAAAATAGGTGCCCTTCAATCAATTTGTGTTATGACAACATAAAGAAATTGTGTGAAACTTGGCATGTTTTACAGTGTTTGATATTTTGAATTTGGACTTCAGTACACAGTACAATGCATTCATCACTTTTAAACAACCAATAAATAGGTCAACATCTAATTGACAAGATAATTGACTTAAGTTTTGTAAAAAAATTTAAATAAAGTTTCATTGTTTGTTTCTTTGTAATTGTAAAAATTTACTAGCAATCTTTGAGTGAAAATTATTTCTAGATGTAAAACTCAACACAAAGGCCTCCCACCAAAGAGAAATGAATTCAAACCGTCCCCCTATCCCTTTTACTTTTTTACTCTGCTTGGCAGCTTTCTGCATGAGTGAGTGTTAAATTGACTGTGTTAGTATTTTTTAGTCAACCTTTTAGAATGGCTTTGATCACACATAGTAGATAAAGCTGGTCATAAATAGCAGGGTTCTAGGAATAGCAGCCTGAAGTTTACAGCATTTGACCTTTACTAATGCATTATGGGTAAACTGAGCGAATGCTAGCAGGCATCTAGAGTACAGACGCCCCACTGGAGGCTGGCATTACTGTGAAGATTGCATGTGAGCACTGTGCCTGCATACGTGTGTTTGAGCTTGTTGACGCAGTATGGATGCACCTGTGGAGTGATATGGTCATAAACTGTGTCTTTAGGGAGCTTGCAGGCTGTTACCTAACAACGGTGGTGTCCCACTGCATCCAGACTTTCACCTTTATCTTTGAAAAGGACGAGAGAGATAGAAAGAAGAGAGAGAGAGAGAGTGGGCGGAGGAGAGTCAGGCAGGGGAACGTGTTGAGAATAAGTAAACTGGGGATTCCCAGATCTGTTGGCGTCTGTCGCTCACACTCAGACTTCTGTCTGATCGCTCTAGAACTGCTGGAGACATGAGAGACGCTTTCAGACAAACTCTCCTCAACAGTAAATCAAACAGATTTTTTGATTTGGTGTTTTGGTTTTAGCTTGCTTGTAGATGTTAAAGTAAAAAATATATAAAAGACCACTTGAAAATGTTTTGAATAAAATGTTTCTAGTTTTGTGTTTGAGTAAAATATCATTTTAGTTTTATTCTGTAAACTACTGATGATGTTTCATTCAATGTTTCAGAGCAATTTCTTGCATAAAATGACAATTGGTCAGAATAAAGTTTAGACATGTTTATATTCATTTTTAGACAACATGATATCATTTTTTTTACTACAGAAATCAATATTTGGTAAAATATATATAACCTTTATATTATTTTTTCATGCAAACTCATTCTTTTGTACATACTATTTATTTAATTTTAGATTGTGTACATCATATTTGCATTTGCATGTATGCTTACACTGCCTCTGGCATGTGTACCTGGCATGGTATGTAGCTAATAATATGCCAAAACAATCAGAATTTGAATTGTAATAATTAGAATTATTAACAATTGTAATTGAAAAAAGCTTAATATTATATGCCATGGGGGTGACACAGTGGGTAGAGATGTAACCTAACAGCAAGAAGGTCTCTGGTTCAAGCGTCGGCTGGGTCAGTTGGTATTTCTGTGTGGACTTGCATGTTCTCCCTATGTTTGAGTGGGTTTGGGTTTCTTCCGGGTGATCCGGTTTCCCCCACAGTCCAAAGACATATGCTATAGGTGAATTGGGAAGGCTAAATGGTCTGTAGTGTATGTGTGTGGATGAGTGTATGGGTGATTACCATGATGTGTTGTGGCTGGAAGGGCATCCGCTGCATAAAACATATGCTGGATAAGTTGGTGGTTCATTTTGCTGTGGCGACCCCTGATTAATAAGGGGACTAAGCCAAAAATAAAATTAATCAATATTATTGATTATTAAAAACATGTTGAGAGCATGCATACCTGTAGTCCTCTTGTTTTTGTATGTTGTTGTTCATTAAAAAGAATGTGTATAACAGCGTGTCTACATCAGAGCTGAGTGGCATGATGTACTGTACCTAACAACTATAGAACTTATTAAAATTATTAACTTTGACTATTCATGAACAAAATCTCTCATCTCTGACAATTAACTGAAGCCTGGTTTGTTTTCTTAAAACCCCATATAAATCCAGTGATGCGTTCTCCAAGGATTGGCTTTGAGAACATTTGTTTGTCCAGTTTTAGGCAGCTTTTAGTTACTGTAAAGTGAACAACAACAGTTTTTACATTAGTGTCCAGTGTTTAATTGATGTGAGGTTTATTTCTTTTGCGTCCAAATAACACTGAAACACTATTTTGGCAGCCAATTCGAGTGTTATTACTCGATTGAATGGACGTTATCAGTGGTTATTAGCTGATAGATATGAGCCAGTAAGGGCCTTCTTTGCCTACCAATAGGCTCAGAAGGCTGTTATCATTCGTAGGCATGGGACGATAACCATTTTTAAGGTATACCGTGGTTTGGAAAAGTCAAGGTTTTAAAACCGCTAGCATTTTCTGCTATACCGTTCTCGTATGTAAGTTTTTTTTTTTTTTTTTTTTTTTGGTCTTTTAATTTTTTTTTACCTGTTTTGTTTTAAGTTTTTTAGGACAACAGTATCTCCAGCAAAAAGAGATCCAAAGATGCTGTTTTAAATTAAATAAAGAAATCTGTGTTTTTGAAACTAATGAAAAGACCAGAAGTCTATGATTCATTGTAATTATTTAAGCTGACATGTTTACTGCTCCAAAGTATTTTAAAAGCCTCTCAAAATAAAATATAAATTGTCTTCAAAGGGAAAAAAGTTTTTGTTTTTTACCCAGAAAAACTTTAAAAATAACATATTTTATAGCAGTGGTAACAATATCATAAAACCGTGACACTGATATTTTTTATCATACCGTCAGATTCTTATATCGGCTCATGCCTAATCAACCATCCACATGATTAATCAGCTATAGATCACATACAGTTGTGGCTAAAAGTTATTGAGAAATTGTTTTTTTATTAACGTCTACCCCTACTCTAACCCTACTCTAAGCTGATTAACCATTGTGATGGATGATAACCTATTAGTAGGTGCAGAAGACCTCTGCTAGCCCATATCTATCAGCTAATTTCCACTTATAACGCGTAACAAGTGATTTTGAGTAGAGATTCTACTCTACTATTTTAGTATGATATTTTGTCTTTTTGTAACAAATACAGTTAAAGACAAAATGTGAGATTTTTAACTCACAAGTAATGTTTAACAGAGCAAGAAAATTTTCACCGTACTCCTGTCATATTTTTTTATTCTGGAGAAGTCTTATTTCTTTTACTTTAGCTGGAATAAATGTGGTTTTAGATTTTCTAAAGCCATTTTAAGGTCAATATTACTAGCCCTCCTTTAGAAATTATTCATTTTGATTGGCTATAAAACAAACCATTGTTTTCCAACGACTTGCTTGGTTTACCTAATTAACCATGTCAAGCCTTTAAATTGCTCTTTAAATAGCTGAATGCTAGTACAGTATCTTATTAATTAACTACAAAAACATTATTTACTCTCATCATGGCAATGACAAACGAAATGAGATATTAAAAACGAGTTAATAAACTACTGTATTATGTTTAAGAGTATATTGAATCTTCTCTCAGTTGTGAATTATTTGAAAAAGAAGAGACATTTCACAGGATGGCTGATCATTTTGACTTCAACTGTATGTTAGTGAACAGTTCGTTATCGGGTGCTCTGGCTCTACGACTGACCTCTGCAATTGGCTGCTCTAATTTTCCCCCCTTCCATTTACAGACATTCTCAACTATTTTACCCTGTTAAAGCGTTCTCTGCCTTGCTGTCAATCCTACAATCCCACACAAGCCTGAAACACCCGCTCACTACGCACCACTGGACTCGTATAGTTAGGGGCTTGTTCAAATTCCTAACCCCATGTATGAGCAGCAAAAATGGGGATGCTAAAAAAAGACAAAGCAACCATTATGGCATCCTATTGGGTAAATTTATGTGATAAAGACAGCTTCTCTGTCTTGCCATCCCTGGAACAAAGCCTCATATAGACTATCAGGCGTCTAGAGATTTATAGAGCATTTTAAAAAATGATTTGTGAAGAAAGAGACGTCTGAATAAAAGCATCGGATGACAGCTGATGGGTTCTTGCTGTAAATCAGGGCATCATGTAGCTGTAGCTAAAGAACAGTGCCAAATGGATTTTTACCCAAGATAGATGATTGGAAGCAATCTCATTTAAACCTGTCAATAAGACTTGCTTTCGCTGGAATTGACCACATGTCAAAGAGACCTAGACAGAGAAGGCAGGGAAAGAAAGGGAGAGGACAAAACCCGCCTCCTCCCCCTCCTCTAGCTTGTAGCTAAATATAGCAAGTGCTAAAGGTTACATACCTAGTGAAGTAGACAACACGAGCGGCACTACATTTGTCTTTCTTTTGTTTCTTTCTTTTTATTTCTGCCTGTCTCCTGCGAAATGGATGTATCCTGTCATGCTCCATTACCACTCTTTTTCCATCCTGAAAGATGTCCTCCAATCTCTAAATTGAACTTTTAAGGTGTCTACTCTTGTCATTATATTAACCCTGTGGCTTGTGTCTTTTCTGGAAAGAGAATAGGTTCATGGAGTACAGATAATTTAGCTCTGTTACAAAAACCTAGTGAGCTGCCTTGCAAGAAACCATCTATGTAAATTATTCAAAACATTCTACTTGGGTAGTGACTTCATATTCCACACAGTCTTACCTGACTGCTTTCATGTTTGTTATTGGTGTTATAAAGCATTATTAAAATACATTCTAATATCTTGACTTTCACTCAGTATTCCAGCATTATGTCAACAAGTTTTATGAGTAATTTGGAGGGCGAAATCCAGCTACTTTATTTGGAATCTATGCAATTTTGGAAAGATTTCTCCATGCACATTTTTTACAACAGGCTTAAATTTGACACATGGATTCACCACAGATTTGTAATTTTGCTTGTCTTTGAAGGTGATTTTGTGTTCTCTCCACCTAATCTGCTGAAATAAAGCTGGTAAATTGCTGAGTAGGGATGCACCGAAGTGCAAATTCCTGTCTAAAAACTAAATTTTTGCATGAACTTGGGAGAAAATTTTAATCAAAAGTGTTATTATTATAATATTATTATTATTATTATTATTATTATTATTATTATTATTATTATTATTATTATTATTATTATTATTATTATAGTTTATAATTGTATTAAATAATGTTAAATAATTTTGCCATTAAATAATGTAGTCGGCGGCACGGTGCCTCAGTGGTTAGCACTTTTGCTTCATAGCAAGAAGATCACTGGTTTGAGTCTTGGCTGGGCCAGTTTCCATTTTTGTGTGGAGTTTGCATGTTCTCCCTGTGTTGGTGTGGGTTTCCTCTGGTTGCTCTGGTTTCCCCCACAGTCCAAAGACATAAGCTAAAGGTAAATTGGATAAACTAAACTGGGTTGCAGTTGGAAGGGCATCCGCTGTGTACAACATATGCTGAAATAGTTGCCAGTTCATTCCACTGTAGCAACCCTTGCTAAATAAGGAACTAAGCCAAAGGAAAATGAATGAATGAATAATATAGTCGAGAGGTGTCGTTTTACCAGCATTGACAGCACTATTGCAAGCAGCAGGAGCAAATATACAGTATACCATGTAGAAATGTCCTTTTTGGGGTGTATTTTGAGTGTATTTTGAGTGGATGAGCGGAATATCCGAAGAGCAGAATATTGAACTTTTTTTAACTTTAATAGCAGCTCGAGTGCAAGTTGACAGTGAGTCTAAGTTGTTACGTAGCTCAAGCCATTGAAATGAATGGGTTTCATAGCTCTGCAAAAGTGAAGCTAGTGCTGAACACTGCTGGGTAGTGAGCCGCATAACTTTTTGGTCATATTTTTGCCCTTTTCCTTTTAGCCCTTTCAGTGTTATTTTTAGACATTCCTATTGCAGAGGTTATACAAACATATCCATGTCACTATGGTAAGATAATGTATTAGCTGCCGCTTTCTCACTGCTGTTATTGTTGTGTTTATTGGTGAGAAAAAAATGTAGCACAAATTTACACTATTTACACATATTATATAAACATCATATGGACAAATCACATTCAGTTTCTTTGCAAAAGTAAGTGTAACAGAAGAGGTGCTTCAGTGACAGACACATGAAGTCACTGTCTTTAGCCTCCTCATTAAAGCAACCACATCTGATGCAAAGAACTGCTGGTTTGATCCCATCTTGAAGCAAGTGGGTGAGATTCTCGGGTAACCTGTCAATCTTACGAGCCTTAGGGTTGCACTCACACTATACTATCCGAACCGTGCCCAGGCCCGTTTCCCTGATCGTTTGAGAAGTGTGAGTGCTCTGAATTGGGCTCAGGCACGGTTCAGTTGGCTGGCCCTGGCCCTAAATTGCAGTCTGCAGTTCACTAATAGGCCACTGGTATCACTAATAACAAGAGTTTTCCTAATATATAACCCCTTCAAATTTCATTCTGGCACTGGAATAAAACCCTTGTGATTTTAATTTTTGTGCAAACTATTAATTTCAACTTCAAAAGAATCTCTAATCAGTGAAAGAGTGCAGTCAAAAGTGCTTTGTGCGGTGCTGACCTTGTCAGTGTTGGGATGATCAGCGAACACGTGCGTGAGAAGAAGATAAATTCATAAACCCATTAACTACATAATTGAAAGGCGGATTAAACATGCAGCGGATATAGTCGGATCAATTAAAAATGCTGATGTTTTTAATGAATGACATGTTTAACAGATAGTTCTCTTTGTATTCTCACCTTGCATTGGAATCAAACCGTCCTTCTCACCTTCATTTCACTTTTCATCCTCTTATAGTCTGTTTCAAAGTGTTGCGTAGTATGTATGTTGTAGTAATTGAGATGCACACATACTCTACAGCAGACACACAAATGCTCACTTGCACTCCTATTGGACCACATTTGGCTTTGGGATGTAATCCATGCTGTGGGGTTCAGAGCAGTGAGTACCCACGGAGAGCTGTCTCTGTTACGTAACTTTTGGAAGAGGAATAATACACTCCCTAATGACATGCACTAAAAAGATCTTCTAGCTGATGATGTCATAGTAGGTTGAGGAAAGGACAATAGATCAATCTGCATTTTGCCGCACACAGCTCTGTCGGCCAGGAGGACACAGAGCCATTACCTAATGGTTCCGAATGTGAGAAATGGCGCCTGCAGCAGTTCACAGGAAGCATGTCATCCAGCTCCGTAGCAGATGTTTTCTGTTCCTAAAAAGTGCCAGGAGTGTGTTGCATTTGATGCCACATCCTTTGCATTAATACCTGACTTCTCTTTTGTTTGTTTGCAAAGAGCGTGTGTATTTAGATTGCATGTGAATGTCTTTCACGGGTCCATGCTGTGTTTTATGTGCTACGGTTAAATCAGTGAGGAACTGTTTGCAGTCTCTGCAGTGATTTTTTTTTTTTTCTCTCTCTCTCTTTCGGATCTTGAAATAGCCCTATCTGACCACTTGAGGGCATCTTTGCTGTCTTAACCCATGTACATAAAAGCCTGACTGGAGATATTTATTGCTATCTGCCTTATCATGCATTTTTATTCATATATTCATTCAAATAAGGTATTTACAATACATTTGATCGAATGATACTTAAGACTCATAAATGACTGAACTACATATAAGACAAATTTTCTTGCCAAACTAGAGGATCTCCTCAGTTTACAACACATCAGGCTGCTAAAGATTGTGTTTTTTGTATGGCAGGTTGAGTGTTGAACTAAAAGGCTGAAAGAGACTTTGGATTGTGACGTAATAGATGATGGCTGTCACGAGGGATTGTTTAGCCACATTTTGCAGTTTGTGTCTGATTTCTCACTGATATCACTGAGCTGGGCTCATCTGTGCTCTTGACCTCCCTCTTGTGGATTTATAACAGCATAGCATTAAACAAACATTCATCAATACCCCTGATAACAAACATCTCCAAGCACTTACTGTTCTCATTTGAGTTCTGTTGTTTATAGTACTGTTTATTTCCCTCCCTCCTGTTCAGAGAAGGGTTTTTTAGATAGATAAAATGCATTGTAGTTTCAGTATTTCACACAAATTTGAGTGTATGCCTTTTCTAGATGAACCACAATAAATGAACTAGCTGCAATTTGCAATTTTGTTTATATCTGCATGCAGGATGAACAGTATGAGAGGTTATTAAGCCAAAAATCAGATATACTCTTATAATTACTGTAATTGCTTGTGAATTACTCTTCTTTCTGCATTTACAGCTGCTTTATTTACACTATTGTGCCCATCTGGCAAGGGCGTAGAGGTGGCATGGACAGAAGGGATGTGTCGCCACCTATATCCACCAATTACTAAAATGTCCCCACCAATAATTAAAATCACTTTCGATATAAATTAATCCTCTATCAACCCTTAGTAACCTGAATATGACAAAAAGGTTAAATTATGTTCCCTTCTTGGGTCCTTTCTCCCCCAAAAACATACTGTAAGCACAGTGTGATTGGCTGGGCCTTTTATGTGATTGGCTGGGCCTAGTTATGTTTGGATGTGAGAAGCACCAAAACACAGACATTTTCCAGCCGTCATTCACTGTGCAAAACATAAACATAAGGAGCTACTTTTCAAACTCACATAAAGTCAAGTGCACTAATAATCCACCATAGTAATATTAACCAAGGCTATGCAATTAATATAAATTCAGTTTAAATTTTGGCCTAAATGATTGTGAAAATCTATAATGTAAAATGGATATTTTGTGTCACGTGCCTCTCTACATTTCTCTACATTCATACCTCCTTGAAGTCTGATTGCACTAAAATCATTTAAATTGACTTTTGCAGCATGGCACATGCTTTATTAATTGTTTTTTTTTGTATAGTTAAGTGCGTATAGCCTCGCTCATACTTTATTTTGATGGTCAGTTTGTTGAATCTAAATTACATTGCATCTACATGCCAACTAATTCTCATTAAATTATAAGTAGACTGTTAGGTTGGGGTTAGGGTTAGTGTAAGTTGACATGTACTTGCAAAGTTGCAAAGTCTTAAAGTCGGTTAAATGTCTGTTGAAGGAGCAGTATCAACAGATATTGAGCAGAGAGTCTACTAATACTCAAATTGACCATCAAAATAAAGTGTTACCCAAGCCTTTATTTATTTTTTTAAAAGCACGAAAAAGAATTTTTGCTGTTTTATGCATGCGCTCTGTATGTGTTATGTGATGTGGTGCTGACAATGGAGGTGCAGATCCAAATGCTGATTTATTGACAAGAATGGTCAGGCAAGCAATGATCAACACAGGGGCAAACAGATGTATACAGAAAATCCAGAGTTGTGGTCGGTAAACAGGCAGACAATAAAACAAAGTGAGGGTCAAACACGGCAAGACAAAGCAAAGAAAAACATTGTAATGTTCACAGTAAAGTCAACAAGACTCAGCCCTGAAGTATGTGTGCTGTTTATAAAGTCCATCTAATCAGTTCATGAGCAGCTGTGTGTGTGGATGTGTAATCAACCGAATGAGCAATGTGTGTGTGAGCGGTGCATGACTAAATATGTTGTTCTTTAAAGTGGTAGATTTGTAGTTCTTCATCGATCTGCACAGGCTGGATCACTGGTGACCATGACAGTATCTCCCGACCAATGTCAAGAGCAAATCTACACCCTTAATGTCTGGTTTTCCAGTATCATGGCCTATGAGTTTGCAAAGTTAAATATATTCACCACACAACAAGAGACTATAGAGGTGCAATAATGAATTGTATACTTATTGGCATATTTTATCTACACCTATTTAACATTCTCGTTTCCACTGAAAAGAAAAGGAGACTTTTTGAAGATTTACCCAGTTGTACTATTCAACAAAAACATTCTCTGAAGCATTTTTATAACTTTGTGTAGCAGAAATTGAAGTTATTAATAGAATATGGTTCTTTTATGAATCCATAAAGATTTTAATTGTAGTGCATAATGCATATCGGCACATTTTATTGTACGTTTGTGTGCCTTTTAAAACTTTTTAAAGACTTTAAAGGCCCCGTTTTAATTCACAGTGTGCATCATTGTTAATTTTATATACACACACACACACACACACATATATATATATAACTATATATAACTATATATAACTATATATATATGTGTGTATATATATATATATATATATATATATATATATATATATATATATATATATATATATATATATATATATATAAAAGAACCAATATTCCATCAAGTGATATCTGAACTATTTAATTTCCCTCTTATATTTTCCACATGTAACGTCATCCCTGTACAGCTATTCTCTCTTTCTCTCTGTGGATTGTGGGATATGGATCTCTGAGCCGCTTTAGATATCCAGTGTTGCACTGTGTCTGTTATGGGAATGACATTTAAATGTGTGTTTTCCTTTAAGCGAGATACTGTTTGCTGTAAATATGTCAGAGAGAGTTTATCACGGGTGCATAATGCCTGGTCTGTGTTTACTGTGCGCTGTACACACACACTGTAAACAAGCAGTGTGTGGAGCAGTGCTTGTGATGGGGTTATCACACACTTTCTAGAGATACTAACTGCGGAAGTGTTGACTACACGCGTATCTTAGTTCACACCTGTGCTGCGATCACTAACAGCATTAAGTGCACTTCTGCCCGCTGTAGGCCAGATACTAGACTGCTAATCTCTTTTCGTGGATGATGAGAAGGGTCCAGGGCTGGTCTTTGTCTCTGTGTTCTCTGCAGTTGACCTTCCCTTGGCTTTTAGCAGCTGCTCAGCAGTTTTCAAGGCTCTGCAGCACTTAAGGTTCCTCTACAGGGAGGCAAAAGCATTGAAACTTCTTACTTTGAAAGGAAACCATTCTCCCTGAAGGTTTTCCTTTGCACCCGTGGAGAAGATACATAAAACACAGAATGTTTGGTAACAATTTACAAAAATTATTTAGTTAGCTAGCATAAACCAATAATGTACAATACAGTTCATTCATTTAATATATTTTAATACAGTAGGTTATAAACAAAGATTTCTGTCATTAATGTGTAATTTTAAATATTAAGTTGAATTCAAGATTATTAGCCCTCCTTTTTCTTTTTCAAATATTTCCCAAATTATATTTAACAGAGCAAGGAGTTTTTAAGCAGTATGTCCTATACCCCCAGTTTCACAAACAAGGTTTAAGGCTATTCAAGATTAAATTGCATTTTTGAGCTGTCTCAACTCAAATAACTTGCGGTGAGATGTCTTAAAATACATCTGTGTCATTTTTTTTTTTTTTGTCTCCAGGTGTACACCAGTAATATATTTTTCTAAGGCCATTTTTATAAATGTGGCTTAAATAGCCTAATTAAACTGATGCCTAGTCCTGGCTTTATCTGAGCCCTGTTTGTGATACTGGGCCATAATGTTTTATTCTTAGGCCTTATTTGTTTTATTTTGGCTAGAATAAAAGCAGTTTAAAAAATAATAATAACCCCCATTAGCAATATTTTTATATTGTCTACACTGTTATACGATGATAAAACTTGACATAAATTGCGTAGTCAACATAATTAACCTAGTTAAGTATTTAAATTGCACTTGAATACTAGTATCTTGAAAAAAATCAGGTAACATATTATTTACTTTCATCATGGCAATGATAAAATAAATCAGTTATTAGAAATTAGTTATTAAACCTATAATGTTTAGAAATGTGTTGAAAAAATCTTCTCTCTGTTAAACAGAAATTGGGGGGAAAATATACAGGACAGCTAATAATTCAGGTAGGCTAATGATTCAGATTTCAACTGTACATAATATATATGATAATATCCTTACATCACCCAACATATTATTGGTCTTGATGATATTATTACCCATCATAAATTACTATGATATGAAATTATAAAGTTGATTACTGCTGTATTAACAGAACAGTACCCCAAAAATCTGAAATCTGTAATAATTTTTGGGAATAATTTATATGACAACACTTTAAGGCAATACACCCATTTACTATAATAACTGTGATTTATATGGCTAAATATACCAATAATGGAATAATTCTAACCAAAACCCAGTCTAAATCTTGTACTTTAATTTCACTGTAACATAAAATGAAACTTAATTTCCTCACTCATACTCTATTATCTAAACCAGCATGACTGCTTTTATTGAACACAAAAGGAGAAATTTCAAAGAAGTCTGTTTCTCTTGCATTAAACTATTGTAGTGGCTCCTTCTTACACTCCTGTTTCTTTGTGATAGGGTACATAGTATAGACCTGTCTTTAGATGAACTGGTAATAACAAGGTACTATCCCTAAACCTGTTCCTGAAACTAATATTTGCCTATGTAAGTACATTGTATTCAACATATTTCTAATATGTAGTTACTGTACAGTGTAGGTATGGGCCGGTATACGATTATTTCGGTATGAAACCCTATGGATAAACATATCAGTGTTTCATGGTGTTGTAATTACTGTTCTAAAATAAATTCTTTTAAATTGTCTTTGTAAAAAAAAAAAATACTTTTTTTTTTTTTTTTTTTTAAAGAAAAGTAATTTTTTGGAGCAGTAAGCATGTCTGGCTAAATAACTAAAGTCATTGACTTCTCTTGTCATCATTAGTTTCTAAAACAGTTTTTTTTTACCACTGAAAAAGGCATCTTTGGATATCTTTCTTTTCTTTGGATATAAAGTAAACCACTGCACTGTTGAGGACTAGCATGCTTGCATGTTGGTGTGTAAGTGACTTTGTTTTTTACAGTTTTAAGTCATGTTCAAAGCTAAATTTCGCATTATGACATTTTTTCAAAGAACTATAATTAACATGGATAATATTATGCATCTATCTACATGCCTGTAGCCAGCCTGGTGAAAGGGGGGGTTCTTTTTCCCCAAATAGTGGGCCTTTTTGCAGTTATTCGCCTCATTTTCTATTTAATTAGAAGATTTAAATACTGCATGTTAGTGACATTTAAAGCACTATTTCTGTGCTTAAAATAGCACAAAAGCTTTTCGGATGGTCATTGTAACCACACTTTTTGTTGTACTAAAATCATTTCCTAAAGATTTAGAATAAAGAAATAGGAAAACAATATATTTTTTTTTAAATACAAAAATAAGAATCTGATAAAGTTTAAAATTTTATTAGGCAAAAAACAAACTAGCCAGCACATTCAACCTTCCTCAGTTAGAATTTGGGATGCCAAATTCAGCATTCCAAATTCTGTACCAACAGCCAACACAGGATTCTGCTTAGTCTTAAAGTCTTTTTTAGTGGGTCATTTTCACAATTTATTATGGAATAGCAGTCAAAACAGGACAAATAAGCTCATGCATGGGACAAATTCTGGACCTTTTTCAGTGAGGGGTGGATCTTTCGAACCACTTAAAAAACCCAATACCCCACCTGAAAAATAGCCCTTTTCCTAACCGTGGTAAAACCAGTTATCGTCCCATGCCTAGTACACTGCAACCACTATAACTACTGCTAGATAAAGCTAATGTGGAGAACTCATAGCCTGCTGACGTAGCTCAAGTTTTCTCTTTTTTGTGGCCTTCCAGATCAGTTTTCAAGGGAAGCGATAAAGGGGTACACGTCCTATCGATTTGTGGTTTTGCTCATTTTAAATGAGTATCGCTTAGGTGTAAAATTACAACACAGTGATTTAATTGAGGCAGTATTAATTTTTAAGCAGGTTACAGGTCAGCTGGAAGGATTTCAGCACTGATAAGATCATGTGTACAGTACTGTGTGTGCTTTTTACAGTCATTTCTGTGCTGCGCAAAGACACATTGACGAATGGATCAAGGCTGTTTGTGAGAGATTCATAAACCTTCCTCAGAGGAACACTGACTCAACTGCCATGTGTTTCTAACACACCATAATCTGCCCTGTCATTCAAAATAGCTGACATCGATTTACCAAATGGAATGAAAATCACTATAACAAATGTATGTTGTCATGGTGTGGGAATTCATTACACATTTCATTTCAGCCGAAGAAGCAAATCCTTGGGAGCAAGCTGGGGGAAAAAAAAAAAAATCATTCGTCATGAAGCGAACAAACTCCAGTGTGGAGGGAAAAAAAGTCTGAGTTGACCAACAGGGATTTTCCATGTAACTGCTGAAACAGGCAGTCCAGAAAAAAGGGTTGAGATTAGGGATGGGCATTAGACTAAGCAGCTTGCTTGGTATTAGCATTCAAACGATGTACCTAATAGAAATCCTATTTATCTCATGCTTTGTAGGGGGCAGTGATGTGTCTCTCTCTCCCTAGAGCGTTCATGCGTCGCAGTCGCTTTTCATATGCTTGCAGATTTGAAATACAGCATGTGTTTTCTATGTAGGGGTGTGTGGGGGTGTCCTGCGAGCCTTTGTTGGGATTTTAAGTGGGTGTGTGTTCTTACTTGATGTTATTTGGTGCAGGCCAGAGCTAGAAACAGGCCACAGCATGTGGTGTGTGGGAGCAGATACACAGTGGATGACATAGAAGGGACGTTTCTTGTGTGCCAGTTTCTTCTTTAGGGCATTCTCACTCTATCACACTCTTTCTGAGAGTCTGCCATCGTGTTCTCATGTCGCTGCAGACTGTAGGTAGGCTACATTTTACCCTTGGGCTCCAGTTGGAGATGATAGCATTTGGTGTTCGTCAGAGAGAATGATGTGGTTCAAGATACAGTACAGTAATATGACTGATAATGTCAGACAGTGTTTCCTGAACCGCTCTTCAAGAGATGAGTCACAATCTTTAGCATGAGTTTTGTGAAATAAGAATGAGAAATGTCTTATTCACTCATATGCAACACCTCTACTGTTGAACTTTTGTGAAACAAAAACATACAGCCCAAGCAGAGTAATCTGATTCATCACTGACTCTTATCTTCTTTAGCACAAACATGCAGTGCAAGTAGCCCATAATCTGATTTAAAAGACTTCTATGATCTGATTCATTTGCAAATCAAAAACATAGAACTTAAGCCATGCAGTATGACTCATCATTTTTAGGATCTAGTTCTTTTGTGAAACATAAACATTATACCGGCAGCGTAGTTCTACTCATGAATCAATGACTCTTCTGTTCTTTTTGTGAATCAAGAACATGCAGCATAGTCTGATTCACTAACAAATTACTCTTAATGATCTGGTTCTTGGTAAGCAGTGTAGTCAAGTTCCTAAACAAATGACTCATATTATCTGGTTCTTTATTAATCTAATACATACAGTAGGTTGAGCTGTATTGTCTCATTTATTAACAGATAACTGTTGTTATTGATGTGTTCAAACACATTTTCAAACAGATCTTGTGCTCTGGTTCTTTTTTGCAAATCAAATCCTTTAGTTTAAGTACTCTGATTCATAAACAAATGACTCTTAAGATTTGGTTCTTTTGTATAACAAAAACATATGTCTACAATATGTCTTTTACAAGCAAATGACACTGGTTAATTTGTGAATTAAAAACATAGTTTAAATAGTGCCGTCCGATACCTGACTCTTTTGATTGTTATTTAAAATCAATAACACAGCACAATATGTGCAGTGGGCGACTCGGTGGCTCAGTGGTTACTCCGGTTTCTCCCACAGTCCAAAAACATGCGGTATAAGTAAATTGAACAAACTAAATTAACTGTAGTGTATGAGTGTGTATGGATGTTTCCCAGTACTGGGTTAAAGCTGGAAGCGCATCCGCTGTGTAAAACAAATGCTGGATAAGTTGGTGAATCATTCCGCTGTGGTGACCCCTGATAAATAATGTTACTAAGCCGAAGGAAAATGAATGAATGAATGAATTAATATATGCACTCTGACTGAGAGACAAAACCCTCAGCCTAGATGTAATGAAAACCAGTTCACAAACAAATCAAATTATAATCATTTATTTAATCAAAAACCTACAGTGTATTCAGTGTATATCTTGATTAATACCAAATGATTTTGGTTATTTTGTGATCTGGGTCTTTTGTGAATCAAAAACATAGTTTAAGCAACGCAGTCTGACTCATGACTCTCTTCATCCTTATTTAAAAATCAATAGCACAGCACAGCAATGCAGTGTGACTCAAACAAATGCCTATTATGATTTTTTTTTAAATACAACTAACCCCTCAGCCTAGGTTCAATGAAAATCAAGTCACAAACAAATCACTTATGATCTTATTAAATGGAAAACACAGAGTGTGACAGCATCACCTGATGTTTATTACAAGCTACATCCTTTTAAGCAGTGGTTCCCAAAGTGGGGGGTTGGTCAAGACACTTGGATATTGCCAAAAATCTAATTCTTTTTAATAAACTATTAGAATTTCCATATTTTATCCATAACCTACAGAAGAAAAAAAATGTAGTTAATAGTTACAGTTGAAATGAGAATAATTAAACCACCTTTAATTTTTTTTTAAGTATTTTTAAACATACTTTGGAAATAGTAGGAAATTTTCACAGTATGTTTGATAATATATGAAGAGTGAACTATTGTTTTACAATAACTTGCCTATTTACCCCAACCTGCCTAGTTAACCTAATTAACCTAGTTAAGCCTTTAAATGTCGCTTTAAGCTGTATAGAAGTGTCTTAAAAAATAAGTGTCCAGTCAAATGTTATTTACTGTCATCATGGCAAAGATAAAATAAATCAGTTATTAGAAATGAATTATTAAAACTTTTATGTGTAGAAATGTGTTGAAAATCTGGGGAAAATTGGGGAAAAAATAAACAGGGGGGCTTATAATTCAGGGGGTTAATAATTCTGACTTCAACTGTACATTAAAAAACATACAAATTAAGCCCTTAGAACTTCTTTTTCCTTTTCTTTTTTTTGCGACCCCTGGGATGATTACATTATATTAAAGACTCAGGTTGCAACACATTTTATAGCGCCAGGTTAAACTTTGACATATTTACAGTACTCACATACATTAAAAATAATTTTTTTTACTATTATTTATATAATTAGTGACTCTCCATTGCCAAAAAAACAACAACAACAAAAACATTCATGTAGCACACTGATAACACCTAACAGTGACAGCTGTCGACTGATTTAGAAGGATCAGCACTGAACCCTGATGTTTCCTAAATCTAAAACAAGCCGATTTCTGATATTGTAAGAGTCCTTATAAGTACCACTTTAGCATACACTGAACTGATCATAATTATCATTCTAGGGTTTTCTCAAGGCTATACGCTTTGGCCCATTTTGTGAGCTTGGAGGTCCCTTGGGTTTCCACAGGGAGATTACTTTGCAGAGTCCTTCCCTTCGCTCTCTCTCACAGAGCAGAAAAAAGAGGGCTTTCCAGGCAGAGAATCAACTCATTTAATTTCACAGTCTCTGCCCAGGCTTTCTCGGATGAGCTTCTTTTTTTTTTGCTCCACTGCTGACAAGACACTTTTGAATGTTGCATGCTTAAAACCGGATCAAAGAACAGGCTGAGATGTGAGCAGAATTTTTAACTATTGTTCAGGGAGCAGCTCTGTCTATATCCATCTCTTTGGAGCTCATCCCGGCATTTCCCTTCCCTCTGGTGGGAGTAATGGCGTGTGATATGTTGTGTTCTTTTCTGTCGTTTGGAATACACTCTCTCACAGTGTTCTGGGAAATTTACTCCGCTATCACTGTTCAGGGTCAGTAGTGAGAAAATACTGAAGAGCACTGCTTGTCTCAATACAATATAGAGCGCATGTCAACAGCAATTCAAAGCCGGTGACATTTTCAGTGCAGCAAAAGCAAACAAAAAATAAACAATAAACAATATGAGTAATGTCAGAAAATCTTTTTAGTGCTTTCTCACATTTCCAGTCAGTGTGAAACTGCAACTAAAGATGACTTTTGGAAACCGCAAGACCACTTTACACATCTAAAGGTGTTGAGGATTTCTTGTTAGACAGAATTCCCAGTGTTCACATACTGAACATTTTAGACTGGTGCAATGTGCTAGTAACATCAAAAATATTATATGTATATATATATATATATATGTATATATATATATATATATATATATATATATATATATATATATATATATATATATATATATATATATATATATGTATTACAAATATATCATTTGTAAGAAATCAAATTTTTTTTAACATTCTTAATTTGATTATATACTAGTCCACTAATATGAAAACGAAAGTCATTTTTCCTAGTTCCTTCGAAAAGCCCGCCCTCAAGAGGCTCTGATTAGTCAGCTACCATAATGTGCTGTGATTCGCTGATTGGCTCCAGGTCACCAGGAAAATGGCCACGCCTCTAATAGCACATACTTTTGTGCTGTGTAAATACTGTCAGTCGGAAAAGCTGTTAGCTGAATCAGTTTGTGCCTGAATCAGAAAGAAAACGACAGAGAGGACACAGCTAAACCTCACGCCTGCTCTCTAAAAAAATCTGACAAGTGTCTTTTACATATATTCCGGATAAGAATGTGCAAACAATATGAAACGTTCACATATTTTTTGCGAGTTTGTTGTTTGAGATGTAGAACCCAGGGAAAGTGGCTGCACAGAGAGACACTGCATGAATTTGTTGCTAATTTGTTAACGTTGCCAAACAGCATTTCCTGTTGTTACAATCCAGCACTGAACTGGGTAGGGCTGCTTGATTATGAGAAAAATCATAATCACGGTTATTTTGGTCATAATTCTAATCACGATTATTCAAAACGATTATCAGTTGAAATTATTAGCGCTCCTGTAAATTATTATTATTATTTTTTATAAATATTTCCTAAATGATGTTTTGGCAGATTCAGGAATTTGTATTTCCTCTAATAATTTTTCGTCTGGAGAAATTGTTATTTGTTTTATTTTGGCTAGAATAAAAGCAGGTTTAAATATTTTGAAACCTATTTTAAGGTCAATATTATTAGCCCCCTTAAGCAATATATTTTTTGATTGTCTGCAGAAGAAACTACTGTTATACAACGACTTGCCTAATTACCCTAATTAAGCCTTTGAATCACACTTTGAATCTGAATTCTTGTATTTTGACAAGAATTTTGTACTATCATCAAGGCAAAGATAAAATTAATCAGTTATTAGAAATTAGTTACTAAAACTATTATGTTTAGAAATGGGTTGAAAAAAAACTCCTTTCCATTAAACAGAAATTAGGGGGAAAAGGGTTGCTAATAATGCAGGAGGGCTAACAATTCTGACTTCAACTGCATGCAGTTATTTTCCTCCCTGTAAATAAGGAAAGGGTAATAAATACAATAGAATAAAATATGAAACAAACTGTGCTTCAGCATGTTCACTGTAAGAAAAAAAAAAACTTAAGCTACAAAAGTCCTTGAGTCAAGAGCAGTGAGGGATTTTCTCTTTTTTTTGTTTGATTAATTATAAAAACAGGCGGCAGACGGAATAGCCTATTGCGCGCTGTCACTTTAATGGTTTCTCTTTCTCTCTCTCTCTCTCTCTCTCTCTCTCTCTCTCTCTCTATATAGATATATATATATATATATATATATATATATATATATATATATATATATATATATATTTGTATATATATATATATACATAATTCTCTGAAACATAATTCAATTTAAATTGTAAGCACTTGTCTCTTTGTGTTGTGTCCTTTGGAAGCCCAAATACAGAAACAGAACAAGCTCTATGGAAATAGAAACATGCATAACCCGAAGTGTTTGTGGTCTCACTAACCTGGATGTATTCGTATAGTGCTAAAACTTCATTCCCTGTAAGCTTTGCTAAGATAACTTTTTAACTAATTGTCTGTCATTTGAGCGTATTACATTCAGACATGTTGTTTATGTTCGCACATAACATTACACAATAACTAAAATTTAAAATATGATATCGTAGTGAACCACACCTTTAATTATTTGTACAGAAATAATGAGATTTATGCAAGTTTTCAACATGTTTTTCTTACTTAGAATTTTTGTCCTGTTTCTAGTCAAATATCTACATTTTAAAGTGACAAGATTATTTTACTTATCACATTGGCAGATATTTTGATTGTAAAAACTTTTCTCTTGACTTATTCTAAAGTTGAAAACAAAATAATATTTTTACTTGATCTGTGAATTTTTTGATATTTGGACTGGAAATGAGACAAAGTAAGAAAATCATTTTTCTAATTGTGAATATTCAATGTCTGTCCCTAAATGCTATTTAATTCCACAAAAAACTGTCAAAGAGTGCTATCCATACCATCTTGTGAAACTTTATTCATATTGCAATATTTATCACAGAAAAATAAAATATCACAATACCTGATTTTTGCAATATCGTTTAGCCTAGTGTGTGTGTGTTTGTTTATTTCCAATTGGTAAATAATGGGCCTATACATCAGCTTTTCCCCATGAAGAAATGGCTATAGATTGAAGGTTATGTGTGCTTGTTTACAGAGAAGTGTCCATTCTCATTTTACTACATTAAGATACATTTGACATTCTCTCCTGTGTAATGAGATCAGCTGTTGATATTTAAATGTCAGACTTAATGGCAAAACCCTCAAGCTCAAACAGACCTGTATTGATTTGCTTGATCCTCTTTGTTCGTGTCTCATTAATCTACTATTTGATTTAACACCGGCGCCCATCTCACATTAACTTTTAGCTTGATTTAGAGACTTGTCACTTTTAATCCTTTTTTCACAACACAGAGTAACACTCGCTTTTTTTATGACAGTGTGAAAATCAGGCATGATGCGTTCTTTGTAAAGCTGTCAATTAAGAGACTGCTTTACACTGTATACATCACAATTTTATAGAAGAATTATCACTAATAAAATATAGAAATTTGTGTGGAATAATAACCGAAAATGATAAATGATTATAAAAAGCATCTTTGTTAACATCTCACATCTCTTTGCTGCATTTTTATTTTTTATTTTTAGCTTGCTGCATCTCTTTTGCTTGCATTCAGGTTATGTTTTACAACCCCTTATGGTTATTTTGCATTTTAGTGTCTGAACATGTCCACACTTTTGACAGTAACTGAATAATAACTTAAGAAAATATATTAAAATCATTCATTTGCATGTGGTTTGTTAATCACATTGGAAGTGGAAGGTAAAGTTTAGTGCATTGCTTTGTGGGATACAGAATCCCACGCAGTGTCCTCTGCTTGTGGGCTGCACACATTTTTGCCAAATTTACTGTAGTAGATCATTCCATGCAGACAGAACATTTGCAGAATATCCACGGAATAAATACTGCATACAAAATTGTATGAGAAATATGATAATATATCATTTAAAAAACACACACATCTTAGACCCTTATTGCAAATCATAAGTACTTTTGAAGTATTTTAGTATACGTGGAGACATCTTGCTGCTATTGTAATGTAAATGTGCTGAGAATATAACTTTTTAGATATGATAAGCATTTGGTTTAAGACTGTACTGAAGGTATCCTACCCAGGCTCATCCTGTAATCTCTATATACATTTCTGGAGAGTGTCAAATATGTTCCAGGAGCTACTATTTTTGTCATTTTTGTTTCACTAATCCACCAGAGGGTGATGTGTATGCTTTTCAGATTTCAAATTTATCTCGCGAGTGCCATTTGCGCTTGCTGTTCACTCATAAACCCACCAGAGGCCGTTGTCGACTGACTGAGTTACTGACTGACTGACCGATCGACTGTCCCACCTTCCCCCTGCCCTAAACCCAACCAATTATATTGATTGGCTTGCTCACCCACGTCCCTAAAAACCAACCAACAATTTTCAAAAGCAATCCAGAAAAAAAAAAACTCGTCTGATTTTTACCACATTTTCAGATTTTACCACATTCTCACCCTGTTATTTACTTGTTTATTTTATTTTTTGGATTCTGTTTTTGTCTTACCCGCTTTCTGGAACCGTTCTTTACCAGACTAGAACCCTGTCGTTGTGGTCAACTCCTCTCTTCGTCTCAAGCTCCCGATATAGAGCAAGCTAACTGCTAACTGGACAAAGCTAATTGCTAACTGGACAAACTGGTAACAACAGGAAAGCCGTCCATACAGAGGTAAGCGGTCTACTGGTAAGCACGAAAAGGAACAGCATCATACTGCCCCACAGCGTTTGTTTTAAAAATGAAATGGAGCCATACGTACTTCTGGCTACATAATTTGCGATCCCCAGAAATGTATATAGGGTTACGTTTTCAGAATGAGCCTATGTTAAAGGTAATTTACTGTATATGGGTCCCACTTTACAATAAGGTTTCCTTAGTTAATGTTAGTAAGAATATTTACTAACATGAACTATTAATGAACAATTGCACAGCATTTATTGATCATAATTCAACATTTACTAATGCATTATTACAATCAAAATTAAATCTTGTTAACATTAGCTAATGCACTGTGAGTAAACATGAACTAACAATGAACAACATTTATTTTATTAAATGTATTGACCATTGTTTGTTCATGTTAGTAAATACATTATATAACAATAACTAAAACTACAGTACCTATTGCAAAGTTTAACCTTATATGTGTTATGATTATCAGCAATTCAACTGTTTTGGATCGCTAATGAACTACAAATCCACCAGCACATGGACTACACATACTGTCATGCACCACTCACACACACACCGCGTCCTGGTAGTGAGTAAACACACACACAGCTGTGGTTCATCCCCATTGATGGCTAGGACTACATTTATATCAGTTTGTTTCCCCTCTCGTTGTTTGTTGCATTTTTGTTACTCCCATGATAGCAGTGTGTTCCCTAGTTTGTTCTTGTTTCGCTTTGTTCTGGTTTGTTTAATAAACATATGTTTAATGCTGCGTTTGGATCCTCACCTTGTCTTCCTCCTTCACCCTACATGTCGGCTTGTAACAATATGTATATTTAATTTGTGGAACAACCTTTCAGTAGCACTACAACAACAATAATATAGCTTTAAAGAGATAGATCACCAAAAAATGATAGTCTACCACCCCATTTACTCACTCTGATATTGTTAAAAAAAAGTTTAATAAAGTTTACTTATCCACCAGGATGAGTTCTTCTACCATCATTTTTCCACTTACTAGCATTCTTCAAAGATTACATACAAAGATGGTGTAAGTATATTTTTCATACAATCAAAAGATCCATTATATAGAGTGCTCAGCATAATTGAGTACACTCCATTTTGAAAATGAATATATTTCTCAGTGAATATAGGCAATGTATTTTGGTGCATTTAAACAAAGTAGAAAAACTAAACAGATATACATATTAAAATCACCAAAACATCTTTAGAAATAGAAAGATAATACAATTAAATTTTGGCAAAATATTGCTAAAAAATTACAACCTACAAATTTTCAACAACATTTTTTGCTTCTCTTTTTTCCTCTCTCTTTTTAAAAATTTTATTTAATATTTTGCATTATTGTAAGTAATTTTGTTAGATGGGCTCCAGATTTGGCTTTAGTACTGACAAATCTAATGTGTATGCACAAATATTGTATAGCTTCCTATTAAAATATGATTTTAAAAGATACATTTGTGTGGGGTGTACTTGTATATGCTGACCCTTGTAGGTCCAGGTCACTAAAGATCAGAAATGTTTTGCAAATCAATATGACATATTATGGATTTAACCCTCTACTGCATGTTGTATGGCCACACAATAAAACAGTATGTTCATTTCCCTGCCAATTTCTTTAAGACTAACGTTCTAATTTATTTGTTGGAAAGTGACCTTAGTTTAGCCAATTATGTCCATTGGTTAAGTCACAGGACGTGCAGTGTTTTTCTGTGGCGTGATTTCTGACAGACTGGCATTTGTTGTGAGTAGTTGCTGAATGCAAATGAAAATGTCAATAAAAACAAAGGATTTACTCATGTCAGATCCACAAAAAAATCTGAGACATGACCTCCGGTATGTTACGATGACATATTCACAACTCAAGGTTTATCCACTTAATTTGTTTGGAATTAAATCAAAACAAACCAAATTTTAACAACAAAACAATTACAAACAACAAAATTATTAATTATAAGGAAAGTTCTAAATTAGAAATTTTGTTATTTGTGCTGTGTTATTCATCTACACCACAGGTGTCAAACTCAGTTCCAAAAGGGCCGCAGCTCTGCACAGTTTAGTTCCAATCCTAATTAAACACACCTGATCAAACTAATTGAGTCCTTCAGGCTTGTTTGAAACCTACAGGTAAGTGTGCTGGAGCAGGGTTGGAACTAAACTGTGCAGGGCTTCGGCCCTCCAGGAATTGAGTTTGACACCCCTGATCTATGTCGGAAATAAAGGTAGCTATCACTGGGGCCGTACTTTTTTAATAGATACATATTTGTACCCAAAGAATCCACAGTGGTACCTAAAAGGTGCATTTTAGAGCTCAAGCGTACCTTAAAAAAACATAATGGACCTTTCAGGTACAAATATGTACCTTTACCTTTATTTCTGAGAGTGTAACATAAAAACACCAACCCTATAAAAATTATTTAAAGGCTGATGGCTTTTTATTTAAATGTTGTTGGTTTTTACTATTAAAAGCTACTATTTTTATCTTTTGTAGGTTATGGCTAAAATATTGTAATTCTATTAATTAAGTTAGATCTACAATTGGACAATGTTGCCATATGTTGCAACATATCATAAAGCACATTTTCCCCAGTTTCTTTCACAGCACTTCAAGTTAAGCCATTCTATGAAAAGAAAAAAACAGTCAAATATTTTATTTATAGATCTATCTTAATGGTTAAGGCTTAAAGTGGTTTATTATACTTAAAATATATATGGATCTGAACAAGAATAAAGCCTTTTCTTTAGTTGTCTCACTTTTAATATCCCACCCAATGATTTGCTTGATATGAGAGAGAGTTATTCTCTGCCACTTACAGTAAGCCGAAAACTCATTTCTCATTTTCCTTTAATCCTGTGCTTAGTTACTAACAAATCTAGTCTGCTTTAATAGCTTAAGCCATTACAGTGAAATGTCTGTGCAAAACACTGCATTCACTTTCACATCTTAGTGTCTTCAGTTTCTCAGAATGGTGACATTTTACCAAACCCATTAAACTCAGACATCAACAAGTAACTCTAACCAAAAATCATTACTATCTCCTCAATTAAATTAAACTCTCTTTCTCTCTCACCTCAACAATGTGAAACAATTTGATTTCAGCAAAGCACTAAATCTTCTGTTTTCCTCTTATCTCTGCACGTATGATGTTAAGTCTAATTTACAACTTCTGTCATCACGAGAGCTAATAAAAACCAGACAGCCCTAAAGCCTTTCCGTAGTGATACAAACTATCGACTTGTTTATGCTCTGTCTCTGTCTGCGGTGACATTTCTTGAAGTAAGATGTAGTCTTCCTGTTTTCATCGCTTCATTGGGCTTTTATATTCACTGCCACCTCTATCTCATCCATCTCTCTTTACCTTTGATATGAGGACAGTTTCAGACTGAGAGCACAGCATTTGTATAAAGTCATCTCATGTTTTTTTAAAAAGCCATATCATGTATCTTGTATTTTATAGCATTCACTCAGAATGACCATGCTCATCTTGTAAGCTAATGTTCATAAAAGAGAAGGTAAAGGACAGCGTGGGAGGCTGGAGTTTGGCTCACATTTATGTAGCAGTTAATTAGTTCTACATCAAAAGTGCTTCTACTGAATTACGCATCTGTTCTCTTATGATCTTTGCTCGCACGAGCGGCTCCACATTCAACTCTAAACTTGTGCAAAATAATTCATTTCAACCCATTATCATTAAAAAGTTCAATGTAGAACATTGTTATTTAAGAATACGTCTCAGACGAGATCGTCTCAGCCAGATGAACAGCAATTGTTTGAGGCAGATCTTACTAATAATGTTATCTGCGAGTATAGACCCTATAAATGGGGCCGTGTCACTGACAGCCAGGCAGGGAAATGCTGTTACCTCGGTTGAATGTGCAATGGGTTTACTATGGAGTCTCATACGTTCAGAAGGAGAAAGCATGTAGGTATGTGCGCACTTTTATATTGATGACATCATGGTTGTTGTTGTTTTTTTTCATAAAGGAAAACTCACTTGAGTGTGTTTGTTGATGCAGAATTGAAATGCTTGTTTGTTGTTAAGTGTCTTTTTGTTGTGTGTTTTGGCTGTGTAGTCCATTTTTTTTATTTTAAGTAAACGTTTCTGAAGCGTAAAGTCTCCTGCCATACGCTGAAGATGAAACTGGGGAGAAGAAGGGAATAGATCCAATTCTGTATTCATTTCAGTGCTAAGGCTCAGCAGTTAGGAACTCAAAATACGCCACAGGCATGTTCTTTCTGTCTTTTTGTAGTTTGTTTTTGCAGACTCCTTGACTACTGCCATTATTTTTCTCCCCTTAACCTCTTTTCTATTTTCTGTGCGCAAAGTGATGTTGTCAGACTGTAACAGTTTTATACGGTCTGTCATGTTACTGCTTGCATTTTCCGTTTACCTAATAATTATTATCTATTTTCCTAAACTATAAAATATCCTGGTTGCCTTAAATTTTTAAGCTAAATCAAATTAATATTGAACTTATTTTATGTTAAACTGACTTAAAACTGCTTGTGTAACTTATAAAATTAAGTTTGAACTTGATTAACTTAATAAGTTACAATGACCTAAAAACATGCACTGTCGGGACTAATTGATCATATATTTTTTACAGTGTATATAACACTGGTCATAACCTGAATTAATAAGCCATTAATATAATGTATAGTGTTTGGTAATGCATGCTTAAAATGTCATTTTAATTTAGACATTTTTAAATATATTTATATTTTTGGATGTCTATTAAAGGATGGCTTTAATAGTGTTTAATGTTTATGGCTTATTCATGAATCCAACTGATCTGTCTGTGCTTTTGTAAATAAATGGAGTCATAGTTAAGCTGACAGTGTCCGCTGCTGGCGGCTGCGCAAACTGCAGTGGCTGCTTCACAGACAATGATGCAGCCAGTTTAAGCTCTCCTTATTTTAGTAGTGTGCTGTTTCTGTGCTCATATGATTTGTGCAGATGTGCTGAAATATAGGTATGCCATTTTCCCTCTTTATCACAATATGACTTATATGTGTATGTGTAGTCTGTGTATGTAATTTGCAATTTATTAGATGTAATTGCATGTTCAGTGTATTGGATTTTCTCTATAATCTGCTCCAGCACTGACCCGTCTGGAAATGCCATCCCAGAGTTATATTGCCAGTCTATTTGGGTGGAGGGGGTTGAAAAACAGCAGGAGGATGAAAGACTGAATATTTCATTGCAGCGACAAACAGCAGATGGCCCTCTTGAGTTTTCCTTTTTTCTTTTTTTTCAAATTCCTCCTCTGTGATTGTGTTTCTCTGGCGATATTAATCTAAATGAGAAAATACTCTGTGTTATTGGGGCATGATATTAAATTGGCACCCCAGCCCTTATCGCAACACTCATTACCATATAATTAAAGAAACAGGCGACAGATAAATGTGGACCTAAAGCAAAAAGACACATCTGTGCGTTACATAGGTGTGTTTTTCTACAGCACGGGGGTCTCAACAGCACCTCAGTAGTGGTGTGATGTAGTTCTGCTTCATTTTGCAGTCGTGGGGCGTGTCTGTGGGGTTGTGGAAATTAATTTCCCAGACATTCCGTTCTCAGGTTATCATAAACGTGACATTTAAGAATATAAACGATGGAAGTCCCTAATACATTATTTTCTAAATATGTAGAGTGCATATTTATGTTATAATGTGAATACTTTTAAATAAATAGATTTGTCTGGTGCTTATTGCCCCTACAAACATTTTATTTTTCATTGAAACGTTATCATTGATGCATCTGAATATCCGCTCGTGCACACAGAGAACATTTCCGTGCAGATATACACGGACATTAAGTGGAGGGAGGTTTTTCGGCTGGAAACGATGGCAAAGGAGGAGTTTGTCGTTAAGACTTGTTGATGATCTGTGAGGCTGAGGCGGGAAGCGCGTGGTCGTTAAGACTTGTTGATGCCGTTGATCTATGAGGCTGAGGCGGGTAGCGCACGCGCTCCACTCGCTCCAAACGGTTGGAGACGCTAAATGAGCACGAACTGGAGGATGAAGAGCAGCATTTCTTGAGTACGTTTTCTTTCCTGGCTAACGATTGCACTTATGCTGCACATTTGTTTACTCCTGCTTCGGGGGAAGACTTTTTATTTGAGTTTATTTATTTGTTCGCTCCTGTCACACCGGGTAGACGTCATCCTCACCGGAGCCGCTCGGTGTTACTTACATTTTCCCTCAGAAGACATGCTGCTTTAGAAAAGGAAAAAACGCGTCTCGTTACCGAATAACAACGCGACCTAGAACATGAGACTGAATGGGGAGTGATCGTCTGAGGAGATCCCTTATCAACAATAAACACCTTCGCGTAAACTTACTTCAAGTCTCCGTCGTTACGCCGTCGGTTATACTCAAGATGAGTGAACGTTTACACAGAACCGGCGTGGATATCTGCTAAACTTGGTGAATATGTGAGACATATGAATATGTGTAGTCGCAGGGCTCCACCTTGGAGACGAAGGTGGTCGCGTTTCTCTGCTTGACAGCTCAGAACGAAAAACGCTTTGTTTGTTCAGACTCCGCGAGTGGACGTCGCTGTCCAGGGTGCTGAATTTCATCAGGACCGGGTCAGAAATAAAGGAGGGAAAGTGACGGATCGGAGAGACTCTCATGCGTGCCGTGAATACATTTTGGCATTTTGGAGGAGCCAGGCAACTCATGTGATATTTTTTTCTGTCTCTTTTCTTCTAAAAACCATTGTGAAATCGGCAATGAAAAGTAACCCGCGAGCCGCGACATGATAATTGGAGAACATGTGAAATACGGACAGTTGAGTAACACTTCACCTTTGTATTCATTATGCTAATTCAGTGTCTTATTTCGCCTGTCGTGATGTGTGGATATCTTTGATCATCATCCGTGCATTTCAGAGGGCAGAGCGCACGAACGGTCGCAAAAATGGGACAATAATTGAGACAGATCGGGCGGTTTGTTGTTGTCTGTGCTTTGTGTGTAAGGAGTTCAACAGCCCTGTTTTTGAGACATGGCAGCGGCGATTGCCAGCGGTTTGATCCGCCAGAAGAGACAGGCACGGGAGCAGCATATAGACCGACCATCCACCAATAGAAGGAGAAAAAGCCCTAATAAGAATAAAGGGCTTTGCAATGGGAACCTGGTCGACATCTTCTCCAAAGTGCGAATCTTCGGCCTCAGGAAACGCAGACTACGACGACAAGGTGTGGGAAGTTCCGTACACGAACCATAATTGTGCACATAAGAAAGTCCAAATGATTAATATATTGATATATTACGCCCACATTTCATTTTCACATTCAGCTTTGACAAGGGACTTGTGGCGTTGGGCTGATGTTTACCTTGAGGAGAAAATAGCTTTTATGGTTTGTGTAGACGTGTGTTGTGTAATTTCTTTAACAGTTTTTTCCATCAGTCTGAAAATATGTGATTCTTAGGATTTTTTAACACATATTTTAGTCCTTAAATGTACAGTTAATAATAACAACACGTATTTAACTTAAATCTACGTAGGTCATACTTTACAAAGCATGTTCTCTTCCGTTTTAAAGGCCACATATATCAAAACTAGATATTATTTTTATACAAGCAAGCTGTTTATCAATTGTTTGAAATGTTGTGAGATTTGGCAAGTTCTCTCTCAGTCTTTGCTATACACTTGGGAGGTGTTGATGTTGAATTACTGGCACGTTTCATGAATGCAAGTAAAGCAGCAGGTGCCCAACGTGTTGCAGGAAAGAAAAATGCTATCACAACCATCAGTAAACAACATCCAGTGAAAGCTTATCTTAATAGAAATGCCACCAACTCCACATTCAGTTTAGGCAAGATTTAAATAAAACACAGGCTTGCCTGTACCTAAACAGCAATAGAAATCAAAAGTGAAACAGATAAGACATATAGAATTATTCATATCAATTTAAGTGCATTGTTTTTTTAATAAATAATTGTAAGCATATAACACATTTATATCCATTTTATATCAGTTTTATTTAAATTGTGCTCAAGGACACCACAGAAAATCAGAAGCAATTTCTCAGCAGACAAAATTAATTATATAAATTGACAGCCTCCAAACGACATATATCAAGTTATTATGGAATCATGAGTGTTACCTACTAATTTTTACAGCCAGAAAATATTGTTTGCAGACATTTTTTAAAGTAAAAACAAAGATTGTAGGCCAATAGAGAAGTTACAATCTTATAAAACTACCACAGAGATGGCGATTTGGCATACTGTACATCTTTGTACTTGTCAGAGATGTCCGAAGGGGAATCTTGCACATATAAGTAGCGAGTAAAAGATGTAGCTGTTGCCAGGAGAAAGGGAGAGTGATGAATTAGCCCCGCAACGTCTCGACTAACGTGCACCTGTGACGGCCATCTTATTACAGATGGCGAAGAGCTCATGTCCTCCCCTTACACTCCAACTTTTTTGAAACTGCTTCTTGCAAGTCCTGTAAGTCAAGCACAGCCACTTTGTCACTATTCACAATTACACACTGAGAGTCA
Organism: Danio rerio; assembly: GCF_052040795.2. Lineage (NCBI taxonomy): Eukaryota > Metazoa > Chordata > Actinopteri > Cypriniformes > Danionidae > Danio > Danio rerio. The sequence goes on along the minus strand of NC_141029.1, from coordinate 33,778,914 downwards.
TTACAAAAAAGGGTGTCTTTAAGCATTTGCTGTTTAATATGGTGCTCACCGCTGGTTAGGCAGCCTCTTCTGAGTCCTGTTGCCTGTTGTGTTGTTGCCTGAGTTACTTTTGATGGAGCACCCCCTGGGATTTACCTCATTAATTTCCCATTGCAGCTAGATTTACAAAATCTTCAGTGAGCATTTTCACAGCCTTGAGGGCTCACCAGGGGCTCCGTGGAGCTGAGCGTTAGCCTGCCCACCCTCCTAGGCTCTCTCACATGTAAACCGTGTGCTCAGGAGGAATAATGGGTAGTTTGGTGGTGATTATTTAGTAGTGGTCACAGGAAGGACATGTTGAGCATGGCATTTGAGCTATTATTTGAGGCAGTGAGGTGCTACGCTCATCTCTGGTTTAACTCTTGAGTTCTGAAGTAAGTCTTGCCCATTTTAAATTCCTGAGAGTATAGAAAAGCTTTCTGTAGCAGTAAGGGCTGTGCAATTTAGGGAAAATTTCTAATTGCGATTTTTATCTATTTATTTATTTTTTGACATATTGCAAATTCGATTTAATTTTTGTAGTCAAGCTTCAGCTCAATAATTTGTATCATAGCATCTAGCAAAAATGCAGTAAGTGTTAGTCAAAAAAGGAACTGAAAAGATATTAACTTAAGTTAAAAATTTATTCAAATTTGTTTTTAAATATTTAGAAATTAAGCACCCATTTTTCTCTAGAGCAAACATTAAGCACAAATGAAATTACCTTACCTTTCTGTAAACACGTTGAACTCACATTTGGGAAATAGTGTAGCTTATTTTAATACAGAACACTCAGCAAACTACATTAACAAACAGCTGAAACAATCCTGAAATTGTACTTTGCTGTTGCTTGCTACTAGATTGATTGTCAAATACTTTCAATTGCCTTTTTAGCAAGACACTCCTCATATAGCTTCCTGTGGTGCTTTTTTAGGTGCTACAAATTAGGTTACAAATTACCTGTTTTTCTTTGGTGTCTGTGACTTTGAAACCAAAATATTCCCATATTACCCGTTTTACTTTAATAATAATTAGTCTGTTAATGCATCTGAAGCGGCAAATGCCATCATCCCACTCGTAAGCGCTTTCCTGTTTGTTTTATATATATATATATATATTGTAGGTGTTCTGCATAGATTGATTGCGCAATTCTGATTGGGCAAAACAAAAGTGTGCTCACTCAATTGGCTAGAAAGACAGATGGCAGTCATGCATTTGCTCTGGGTAGGGGAAATTAAATAATACATATATATTTCTTATCGCAGCCTCTTGCAATTAGCTAATTGCAACTTTTAGATTAATCGCACAGCTCTAGTTGCAGTATAGGAACATAAATCAGAAAAGACAATAGTTATGAAGAAACGTCTTCACATGTATTTTTAGTGTCCTTTAGTTTTGTCAAATGTTTGATATTTTTTCCTCCTTCATTTGGAGTGTATACTTAGCTTGTGGTGATAGATTTGGCCAACACAGCAGTCGAAAGCTTAAAACTGAGGAACAGTATTTATACTGTTTCATATTGACTTATTTGACTTTCTCGACTCCTGGGCAGAATTGTGTTATTGACAGGGTATTGGGTTTTCCAGATCATTACAGAGCTATATATGTCATGTTGCACTGATTCAGTGTGGTCATCATGCTGATATTAGTTACAGTTTTATAGATGTGTAAACAACAGTACTATGGTAGATTACTAGAAGAAAACATTTATTTTAGTATGTAATCTGGATTGCATTATCACGCTTTAGTTCTGTAATTATTATAATATATTTCATTTTAAAACACTCATAGTCAGAGTTAGCCTTTTGTTTATATTATATGATTGCAAATTATTCATTCAATGGCAGTTGATTAGCCACAGTTTATTGATTCTCCCTGTAACACTTTAGCCTAAGTAACTATGTACATAATTTAATATTGGATTATTACCTATCTGTTATTAAGATATTAACAGTTTATTAACAAATATAAAGTACAATCGTATTTTACATTGCTTGATTGACAGGGTATTGGGTTTTCCAGATCATTACAGAGCTAAATATGTCATGTTGCACCCCTTATCTTACCAAATGCATAAATCTAACTACTACCTTACTAACTATCAATAAGCACTTAATTATTAGTTTGAGCTAAAATTCTTAGTTAGGGGTTTGTTTATGGTTTGTTGATAGCATAAACTGTACATTAAAATATTGTGTGACCATTCTCATTCATGAATCTTTTTAAAATATTATGAAAACAAATTACTGTATAATGATAACAAAGGAAGAAATAAAAAAAAAATCATAATGTAATTTGTAATCTATATATTTGTATGAATATATAACATTTTTCTTTACTCATACATAGGCCAAAATAGAATGGAGAGTCAGTTTACAGAAGCTGAAAATGTGTTTGTGTGTAAGAGACCTTGGAGGGATAGCTCACCCAAAAATGAAAAATTACTCCCTATTTACTCTCCCTCAAGTGTTTCCAAACCTTTATGTGTTTCCCTTTTCAGTTAAAAACAAAAGTAGATATTTTGAAAAATGTTTAAAACTTGTATGATTGACTTCCATAATGGGGAAAACAAATACTATGGAAGTCAGTGCTTACAGGTTTCCAAGACATTTCAAAATATCTTCTTTTGTGAAGAAAAAAGAAAATCAAACAATATTGTGAAAAGTTAATAATGCGTGAATGATGACAGAATATCCAGTTTTGGGTGAACTATCACTTTAATATCTGAATATTATCATAAAAAGCTTTTACAGTATTGCCACAAAGTCTTGCTTTGGTTTATACGGTATCATTTGAATTTAAGTTGTCAGAATGGACACAGATTGTTGACTTTAAATGCCCAGTCAAAGCTGTCAGTTGTGAACAAAGTCGGGGCTAAAATGTGGATCATACAGTGTGACAGTTGTTGTTGCGCAGTATGTTTCAGCTTTTGCCTACAATCACATTGAGGTCATAGTGTACTGTCGGGAATGACTTTAGGCAAGCATCCAGTAGGTTTCTTAGAATGAAAGCTGATTGAGGCTCACAATAGATGAGTTATTGAAATTGATCAACTGTTGGTAGTTACTGCAGTTCATTTGGTTGTTGCATCCATAGGCACCTTCAGGTCATCCAAGTCTGATATATACAGCAATTGGCACGATTCTAATAAAATCAACAGTTTGTTAATGGCCTCAGAATATACAGTATGAGAGAAACAGCTCCAGACAGAAAGTCAGTCTCCTTCAAGCCAGTAAAAAGAATTGCATCTTTCATTTATCTAGAATCAGTTTGTGCAAAACAGAAATGTTTCCGCTTTGATTGCATCTCAAAGTGCTGCCATGTAGAACTTTTACTCCACAGGCCATTTTATGTCATATGGCCCTGAGAAAATAAACATTGTTGTGAAGCAATTGCGTACTAAAACACCCTGTGGCAAATTCAATTGATAAAAAAAGTTGGTGGAAGGTTGTGCATGTTTTTGTAAATCAAAATGTATAAGTAACCTTGTGTTCAAGATTCGCTAAAAGCATGTGGTGAACATTCCTGTGCAGAAGTCATTTAGAAGTCTTTAGGAGTTAAGTGACCAGAAATAACGTTGTTTTGCTGTACTTGTTGTCATTTGGTTCTACTGCATTTATCCACTGTGAAGGTCTGCTGCTTATTATACTGATAAATGATAAGTTTGACAATGATTCTTCACTGCAAGACATAGTTCAACACGCTGTTTGGAGGTTAGGTGTTGAGTCCAATTATAATGCTCAGTGGAATGGAAGACCACCAATGGAGACTAACTTTTAATCTCTTTCTATGCTAAGTCTTGTGAAAAACCCTGCATGCACTAAATTAGTCCTGACTGAAAGTGCATAGCACCTGCTTTAGTCTTGAGTGTAAGGTGATGCTTGTTCTCGACTGTGTAAATTACTGAGTTTGAAGTACAAAATGTCAGTAATTTTGCACATTTATTTCCACCATGTTCCATGAAGTGAGTATAGATGTGTAAATAGATAGGTATAGATTACACAATATATCAATTCAGCTCCGATATCGCAATGTACACATCTGGAATAGTCACACTGCATAGATATGCAATATGCATGTAATTTTTATATTTACATACAAAACCATAAAACATGCACGGTTTCACTTTTATCTTTTCTTTATTGCATTAATCTATGCTTGTAGTTTCTTTATTACATTTTATGCATGATTCAGTGCCCTACAGAAGCTTCCCATTCAATCAAAATTACCACTTTTGATTACACTTTAGGCACCAATTCTCATTATTGCTTATTAGCATGCAAGTTATTGAGATATTGGCTGCTTAAAACTACATAATCGGCATGATCTTATTCTACATCTAAGCCAATTCCTAAACTACCTTAACATCTATTAAGGAGCAAATTAGAATTTTATTGAAGTGAAAGTCATAAATAATAGTTTGCTAATAGCAAGAATTGAACCTTAAAATAAAGTGTGACTATTATCCTTTCCAAAATGCTACTCAACCATTTGGTGAAACTTTTTAGATGCAGTATATTGCAGTATATATCACAGAAAAATAAAATATCACAATGTCCAATTTTTCCAATATCGTGCAGTATAGATATTGTATAGTATAGATGTATAAATATATGTATTATGTGAAGTAGTGTATGGATCAAAGACAAAAATTCCATGTTGGTGTCTTCATCAAATAAGCTTACAAAGGTGATTTTATTTACGGTAATAATAATAATAAATAAATAAAAACATATGTAGTAGTGGGCTGCTTAAATTGTTATTTAAATTTCATAAAATATATGGTTAGAATATTCAAAGTAATTTTGGGATGGTGAGTTCCCAATTCCTAAAATAGCTTAATATCTAATAAAGAGCAAATTAGGAGTTTGTTGAAGCAAACGTCATAAATATTAGTTTTGTAATAGCGAGAATTAAACCTTAAAATAAAGAGTAATTATAAATCCTTTCCAAATTAGAACTATTTAATCACTTTGTGAAATTATTTAGATACAGTATGTATCGTAGAAAAATAAAATATCGCAATGTCCATATATTTTCAATATCGTGCAGCCCTAGTATAGATGTATAAATGTATGTATTTATGTGAAATAGCGAATGGGTCAAAGACTAAAATTCCATGTTGGTCTCTTCATCAAATGAGCTTACAAAGGTGATTTTACATACAAAAAAAAAAAAAAACTAACATATTAAATGTAGTAGTGGACTACTTAAATTGTTCATACAAATATCATAAAACATATGGTTAAAATATTCAAAGTAATTTTGGGATGGTGAGTTCCCAATTCCTAAAATAGCTTAATATCTATTAAAGAGCAAAGTAAGAGTTTATTGAAGCAAAAGTCATAAATAATAGTTTTCCTATAGCGAGAATTAAACTCTGAAATAAAGTGTGATTATAAATCCTTTCCAAAATAGAGCTATTCAACCACTTTGTGAAATTGTTTAGATACAGTATATCATAGTATACATCACAGAAAAATAAAATATTGCAATGTCCAATTTTTCCAATATTGTGCAGCACTAGTATAGATGTAATGACAAAAATTCCATGTTGGTGTCTTCATCAAATAAATGCACAAAGGTGATTTTATATACAAAAAAGCAAATGAATTTTTTTTGCAGTGAACACATATTTATGCAAAAACTAAACACATTACTTATTTTGACATACTAAAATATACAAAACAATAAGTTATCATACTAAATTGGTTTATATTTTAAATAGTTCAAAATTTCCTTCTGAAAAATGGCTAAAGGGGGCAGCGTAGTGGCGCAGTGGGTATTGTTGTCGCCTCACAGCAAGAAGGTTGCTGCTTCAAGCCTTGATTGGGTCAGTTGGCATTTCTATGTGTAGTTTGCATGTTCTCCCCGTGTTGTCGTGGGTTTTCCTCCGGGTGCTCCAGTTTCCCCCACAGGTCCAAAGAGATGCACTACAGGTAAATTGGGTAAGCTAAATTGTTCATTATGTTTGTGTGTGAATTAGTGTGTATGGGTGTTTTCCAGTGATGGATTGCAGCTGGAAGGGCATTCAATGCGTAAAACACGTACTAGATAAGTTGGTGGTTCATTCATTGATAAAGGGACTTAGCCGAAAAGAAAATGAATGAATGAAAATTGCTAAAGGACAGCAGCAAAGGCAACATATAAAGGTTTTAAATAACAATGAATTAGTTTTTGGTGACTAAACAGTGATTCAATTCAATTGGGTATTTTAATATGTGACCAGTTGTTCTTTGTTTTAAATATGCCTGAGGGATTATTCAAACAAAAACTATCGTTACACTGAAGTCTTATGTAAACCATGGTAAAAAAGCAGTCTATTATACTCAAAAAATAAAGAAAAGTAACAGCAGCACAATAAATGAAAAACAATTAAAGCTACAGTATGTTACGCTTTTTTGTTTTTGTGCTTGAAAATCTTGTCTTTGACCCATATACGGTATACACGGTAAATATTACATGCCTTTCTCATCAAATCTGATAAGCTACAGCAATATGTGTGAAAGAGAGTGAGAATTTTCTAAAACCATTTATTCCAAGACGTAATAAAGCTGCCGTGCTTTCTCAGTCTTCCCTCTGTGCATGAACAGTGCAGGCGTGCTCATAAAAACTGGAAAAGCCCTTCTCCTGTTCCTGAAAATCTATAGTGGGTCAGTCACATGTGGTTAAGTCTGCAGCTGGTGCTGTGCGCAGTGAGACATGCACTCCATCCCTGTCTGTCTGATGATAGCTACCTCCACCTGTCTCTCCCTCTCCACCACACACACAACCAGGCACCTGCTGCTAACCTTTTATCAGCGTGAATGTTATGAACATCAATCATCTTTAAAAAATAGGCAGATTTATACAACTTTAAGACATCACAGTGATTGATACATCCAGCGTCTCAGTAGCTACGTTTTCATCCACCTATTTGTATGCATATTTTGGAGATGCACATAAAAACATATGTGCATAACTGAGTAGGATAAACTTTTTATTCGACAGGAAAAGATGCGCATAAACTATGATGGAAACACTTTTACTTAGCAAGTTCCAGTATGTGGATTAAAAATGGTCATGTGAGTTTGTTAGAAGAGATCATGTGATGATAAAAATGTGTGTTAATGGACAAACCAGCAGGCTGAGCACATTGTAAAACATCTGAAATGTTGTTTTGGTTATTCTAAAATGCTTTAATTGTTTCAATATTAGTGTTATTAAATTATTAATGACCTCCAGAATTGTCAAGTGTGTCTGTGCTGTGGTCTTACGCCTTAAAACGTCACCACGCCCTCATTACGTTTTGGCAGGTTCTTCTGAGGCACAAGTCATTTATTAAATAAGGAAAAGATTCACGCAGCTTCTCTTATCGCAGCAAATTCCGTTTTTACTGTTGATATTTGGCGCCAGTTAATCAGGAAGTGATGATTTTGTTCTTTTTGACTGCTTTATTCACACATCTTTTATGTGATATTCCAGTTTTGTGCATAAAGTTAATTCGCAATTTTGGATGGAAACATAGCTATTAAAGGGCACCTATGGTGAAAAATCTACTTTGCAAGCTGTTTGGACAGACATGTGTAGGTCATGTTTATAGACAATCATATTGGACCAATTAAAACAGTGGACCAATTGGAGCGGTTTTTAGATCGACCGCAACTTGACGTAGGAGTGCGGTCCCCCCGCCCACCAATATTAATTGACAGCCACAATCATATCCTCAGTTTGTTGTTTTATGTCTGCCATTTTCAGCGTCAGAGTAAAATTGATGTCACTGAAGGAACACCCTTGCTCTATTTTTAGATGTAAGGCTCATTGGGCTCAACACAAGATCAACATTCACCACATGATCGCTGTAATCGGCCACGATTCGGGACACTTCATATATATGCCGCGCCACAGAGCGCCATCTGAATATTTTTAATTTAAATAACATGTGATTGTGCCTGGTGTTCCGTGTAGTGGCTCTTAGCGGCACATCTGGTGCCTCAGTCAAAGTTAATTTAGTGTGCGTGGTTATTAGTGTCGATAACCCATCACGGAACTTTAAACTAGCAGTTGGCTGTAACAGTTGGCTGTAAAACTATTCAAAGACACATGATTTTGTACTTTGCTTGGTCTGTGTCCGAGTCGTACATGTATGGCTGAATGCTGGTTCTCTCACTCATGTTGTTTCTCTCTGTGTCTGCTTGTCTTTTGCCAAACAAAGAGCGGGGAAGCTCTTGGCTCCGCCCCCTTGTTACGTTGGGTGGGAAGTCGAAACTTATTTTCATGTGAAGCAACACGCCCCTAAAACAGTGACCTGTGTACACGCCCCCAAAATAACACTTTTGAACACATTATAATAAAATAAAATCGAACTGAAGCTAAACTGGCACACTCAGAAAAAACAATAATATTAATATTAAATATTAAAAAAGGGTTAAACTATGAGCCCTTTACAGCTTTTAGTAAAGGTAATTGTGAACTATATGATTAAAGGGAAAGTTAGATTTTATTTTTTGTGCCGTGCCAAACCTTTTTACAGCGCATCTGAAAAGTATTCATAGAGCTTCACTTTTTTCCACATTTTTCTTGTTACAGCCTTACTCTAAAATAGATTAAATTCATTTTTTTCCTTAAAATTTTACACACAATAGCCCATAATGACAATGTGAAAAAATATAATTTTTTAATTTGGCGCAAATTTATTAAAAATAAAAAAACCTGAAAAATTACATGTACATAAGTATTCAGAGCCTTTGCTGTGAAGCTCTAAATTGAGTTCAGGTACATTCTGTTTCCACTGATCATTCTTGAGATGTTTCAGCAGCTTAATTGGAGTTCACATGCGGTAAAGTCAGACGATTGGACATGATTTGAAAAGGCATACACCCGTCTAAAAAAAGGTCCCATCTGCTGCATAAAACATTTGCTGGAAAAGTTGTCGGTTCATTCCGCTGTGGCGACCCTGATTAATATAGGAACTAAGCCAAAAAGAAAATAAATGAATAAAATTATTATTTGTTTCACAAAAAAATTAAGCTGTAAGATATTTTGAAAATCAACTACATAGAAGCTCGTTGACCTTTATTGCATTCAGTTGAAGTCAGAATTATTAGCCCTGCTAAGTTATTAGCCCCCTAGTATATTTTCCCTTAATTTCAGTTTAAAAGAAATGAGACTTTTTTCAGCACATTTTTAAACAAAACATTTTACTTGATATTTTTCAAGATATTAGTATTCAGCTTAAAGTTGAATTTAAATGATTAAAAAGGTTAATTCGGAAAGTTAGAGTATAAGGCAAATCTTTGTAGCACAATGGTTTATTTTGAAGAAAAAAAAATATAGCTCAAGGTCGCTAATAATATTAACCTTAAAATGGGTTTTAAAAAGTTAAAAACTGCTTTTATTCTAGCCAAAAAAAAAAAAAAGACTTTCTTCAGAAGAAAAAACTTCCTTAGAACTAATTTGAAAAAGAAAAAAAATCACAGTGGGGCTTATAATTCTGACTTCAATTGTATATAGAAATAAATAACTTCAAAAACATTGTTTGTTTCACAGAAGAAAATAAAGCCATGCAGTTTCGGAATAACATGAAATAATTTTAAAGTAATTTTGCAATTTCCGAGATGTTACATTTGTGCACTTAATCGATTTACCTCTGCGCCATTTATTTAGATCGACTCAGCTAAAGTAGGCTTCACTATTACTTTTTCCAATTTGTAGAGATAGCATTTCATCTCACACCATTTGTGCTGCAGACTTATATAGAGTTATACATCACGTCGGATGGCTTGTTGAAGAGAGTTGTGCTATTACTTTTCTCAGATTTTTCCCAGGTGAATGTTGAAACAGCCCACCTCCCCACCCCAGCACATTTGCATTAAAGGAGAGAGATGAGACAACAATATCAGCTCTTTTTACTAAGACCTGTAAGACATCACCTAGCAACCACTCCGAACTGCCTATCAACATTGCAGGACCAAACAAAACACCCACATTGAATACTCGATCTACTAATCTGGCTATATTCAGGAGAGAACACACTCAAACTCTTAAAGTGGGAGAGAATTTATGAATGGACATGAAACAATGCAGTCGATGCTGGTAGGTCACATGATGGTGACAGGATGTGACATGTCAGAATTGCATTATAACTACTTCATACTTTATAGAACATGCAGTCTTTACTGGTTGTGAAGTTGAAGTTCAAATGTAATACTTACTGTAGAGTAGTCAGACAGTGTTGAATTTCAAATGCACTTCCAGTCTACAGTATCAGCACTGAAATTTTACTCATCGTTTATTCACCCTGAAGTGGTTCTAAACCTTTGAGTTTGTTTCTTCTGTTGAACACGAAGGAAAATATTGAGAAGAATGTTGGTCAATGATAGTCATTGACATCCACAAAAAAAAAAAAAAACATACTGTTAAAATCAGCGGCTACCAGTTACCATCATTCTTCCAAATATCATCTTTTGTGGTCTAAACCGAAGGATCTCTGACTCTCTATTTTGATTGAGTTATTGCTTTAAAGTCCTTGTGAGTCAGACAGATAGTCATTTCTATCGACTGTACTGCAGTGTTGTAATGCATTTTTATGAATAGAGGGAGTAGTTTAGCGTTTCTCATCGTCTTCACACCTACAGCAGTTCCTTTGGCATCGGCTAACATGACTAAATGTAAATCTAAGTTAATGTTTTGAGAGGAATGGTCAAATACATTCTTCCCAAACTAACAAACTGATGTCATTATTACAGAAGGAATCCCATTCTAGAGGGAAAGCAAAGTTTCGGTTTTGATTAAAGATGTTAATTAACCTCAAGAAGAGCATTGAGCTGACAAAGTTAATTTAGTCAGTTTTGATTTCATGTCGACTTAAACAACCAAACACTGATTCCATCAAAAACAGAACAGCAACATAATAAAAGAATTCTTGACCATGTAGCACAGTTGGTCCACAACCTTTTTATCATTGCGGACTGGTCAACGCTTGAAAATTTTACCTTGGACCGGTGGGGTGGGGTGGGGTGGGGGATGGGTGGGGTGGGGGGTGGGTGGGAGGTGTTTGGGATTATCGGTGGTTCATGACAAGCAGAAAAAACATTACTTTCACTCTGATACAAGTTTTATTTAGAGAGAAAATTACAAAGCATTGTAGTGTTTGGGTGTTCAGTGTTTGTCTGAGATAATTAGTCTACTCAAATGTCTACATTTCATACAAGCTGAAGCTGATCTGTCAGATCTTGTCTCGTGACTTGCGGTGCACTCCTGGTAATCATTTCACTGTGTGCAAGCCCGCACCTCTATTGGAAATAACAAATTTGTGTAAACTCTAGAAAAGACACAACATGTGAATGACCCCTAAAAGGCTGCCGTCATTTGTGATCTCCAGCAGTTGACCTTAATGCAGAAACATGCTGGATTCACCTAATTTGTTGACGAATGTGTTGTGGATCCATTTTTTTGGCAGTTCGCGGGTCCTTCACTGGGCCTTTTCCCCTTCGCAAAGAAACTTTCCAAAGACGTCTGTTCTTACTCATTTTGCTGCTTGTGGGTTAAATTTGGGCACTCAAGTGACTGAGATGTAAGCGAGAGAATACGGTCATTTTTTAAAATAAAAGATTTTTTCAAAATAAAAGTTTGTTTAAACTCAGATAATAAATAAAATAAAAATAATTAATGAATTATTGTGTGGCCCGGTACCATTTGATCCACAGTCCGGTGACAGTCCGTGGCTCGGTGGGTGAGTACCACTGATGTAGCACATACTGTACCTGTCAACCCTCCAGTTTTTGCATGGACTCTCCTGTATTTTACCATTCTATCCCGCTATCATCCTGTTTAAGTATTTTCCAACATTTCAGTAAAAATAGCATGAGAGCTGATCTCAAATGCGATATAATTGAAAGCGCTGTTCAAGACAATTATCCTTTTGCTTTTTAGCTTGAACACATGTTGAAATTGATATAAAAAATCTATTAAATTAAAATTAACTAAATTTATGGGTCAATTGTCAACCTCCCAAAATCTGAATCAGTCAATTGATGTAATGGTTAGAGATGTTCTTGAATGATTTGTTCATTTTGAAGGAATCTTTTATGTGAGTCATTCATTCATCATGTGAAAAACAGAAGCCAATTATACACTGTATATTTAAAGCCGGAAAAATATTGATTTGTTCATTTCTTGAGTCCTATGTTTGAGTCGATTATTCTTCAAATGAAAGACAGATGCAAATCGTATATATTTAGAGCCAGAAAAAGATTTTATCTGTTTATTTCTTGATTCTTCGGTTTTGATTCATCTCTTTACATGTTGTCACGTGATAAACAAATGATTTAAAAACTAAAAGACTCAAAAGGTGAACTAATCATGGTTGTTTTTGGCTCAGACTCTATGCATTGGTTAAGCTTATATGGGACTGTCAGTGTGATGTGAACAAACGACTCAAATTTGAAGACATGCCAGAAGTGGTGAGCTGACATAATCATAGACAAAAGACCAGGTAAACAACGAAGGATTCTTTTCTCTTTCTTAGTAGCATTGCATTGTATAGTAGCATTCTACAGTATTTACAGGTATGACTTGTTTGCAGTGTGATCAATGTTTGAGCTAGTTGTAGAAGTGTTTGGAAGCATGAATTTTATTTTGGCAAACTGAACAAATTAAATGAAATGCCTCGAAAAAAGATTTGTTCATCTCGAAAAATGATTCGAACTTCCCATCACTAGTAATGGTGCTTACTGACAGATGTGCTCTGTATAAAGACATTGTTCCCAGATTAGCTTCTGTACATGCGATTTGAAGAGGAGTGATTGGGTTTGAAGAGGAGTGAGTGGTTGGATTTGGGTGTGTTTTAAAACAGACAAATACACTTAATAATATGTAAACTTGTCCGTGACATCACTGTTATCAAACAAAATCAAACTGCGAGATTCACTGCTCTTCACCAAATAACTATAGTAACTTTATTCGATATTTCAAGTTAATATAAAAGATTTTATAACTTGATTTAATTTATGTATATGCCATTGATTTTAGTAGGCTAAACATTTAATTTTATTTTTAATCTTTTCTAAATTTTACTATGTATTCTATCATTTGTAATGATTTCAACTATAGGCTTATATACAGTTAGAGTGCTCTGAATTAATACAGTAAATAAGGGAGTTAATGGGTAGGTCTGAGTTTTTCTTTTTTTTCTTTTTTCCTTTTATTTGGGGGTGGGGGATCCTATATTTTTACATCTCAATGTTGACAGGTATGATGTAGCAACACCCTTGCAATATGGTTGGTGATGAGTTTTGCATTGTCAAGCAGCACTCAAACCTTCATCAGAAATTGTACATTTCGATATTGCATATGTCAATTTTGGATAGAAATTGTAGCTGATGCCCATGTCTTTGATTAATTTAACATCTAAATAAATGCAGGGGAGCTCTTTGCTTTCTTTAAGCATTTCAAGATGCTGTCTCAGCAGTATCAAGTGTAGGTTGAGGCAGATATCATAAAGCACCACTGTGATTAGCATCCTTTGTATCTCTCCTTTCCTTTAAACTCATCCTCTCCGTCCTCCTTTTGTTCTCTTCTCTCGCCCTCTCTTTCTTGTTCTCTCTCCACCTTTGATGTGCCAGTTTCCTCAGCTCTGCCCCGGCCTAATGCAGGCAAATTCAGGGCAGCAGGCCAACAGTAAACAGCAGCACTGTACCTACATCAATATGACAAGGCAGTTATTTGTTTACCAGCCTGGAGTTAAGCACAGCAAGGCTGGTTAAGTGTATCGCAGGAGACCCTTATAGCCAAATGAGACTACGACACTTTGTGCTGTAAGAAATCCTCAGTTTTTCCCCTCTTGTCTCCTGAAATTGGTGTCACTCGCATCTATTTATGTGATTACCCCCAAGCAGTGTTTGCTAAAGCACAACACAGACTCCCTAGAGTTAGATGAACAAAGGTAGAGCGTTTCTTCACACTTTTTTCCACACTATAGATTTAAAACATGCACACACTACAAGTACAACCTTAAAGGGAAAGTTCACCCCAAAAGTAGACTTGCTTATTTAGTGGAAAAACGAATTAATAAAGATCGTTTGTGATCAATTAAATGCAGATCAAAAGCTGTCACTACTTTCAGAGGCATCAAAAAATAGTAATGACACTATATGTGGCTCTTGATGATACATTGAGGTTTAATGACGCAAAACAATCAATCTGTGCAAGAAATTAAACATTATTCATTAGAGTCTGGAGTGCAAGCTTCCTGTAGTTTAATGACGTCTGTCAGTGGTTAAGAATCTGTGAAAAGTCAGTCTTCCAGATTGAGATTGCTCACACGTGTAATCTTAAATAATTAAGTAGGTTGCAGCATCAAGGATAAGCAGAATTAAATACCCTTTTGATGAACAATGCATGTTTGTCCTTCCACTCGGTTGTAAAGATTGCCCACGTCATAGCACAACAGGAAACTTGCGATACAGACTATCAAGAAGGAGGTCAGGACTGCTTGCTGAGACTGCGGATGTTAAATTGTTTTTACAAACCAATTATTTTGCTTCATAAGACCTCGAGTCTTATGTTTTTTTCCCACATATGTTTTTATTTACTCTTAAAGTGCCAGCAGCTGTTTACTTGCATTTTATTAATAACCAAGTATCATTAGGGGTGTAACGGATCACGGTTATTCAGATCACAACCTACGGTTTGGAACAGTCGTGTCCCACAGATTAATAATTTTTTTTTACTAGTAGATTAATCCTAAATTTGTAAGGATCACAGAAAGAAATTGCCTCTTGCGTCATTCAAATCCCATGTATGAAAGCAATTAGGCGGTCCTGATGACGGAAGAAGTTGTGTTAGGTTATTTGGGATGTGGTGGGTTTCATTAAAGGTGTTTTCTGTGATTACTTGTTTAGCCTGCATTGATGCATTCAGTGTAAGCTGCATTATTAATCATTAAAAGAAAGTGGTCTCAATAACCACGCAACATAAACTATAAATGATGGTGATTTGCATATATGTTTATTAATTCTTCAAATCGCGGCGTTCAAATCTGTGTTTGAAAAATGCAAAAATTAAGAAAGAGATTTAGTTTTTAGTTTTTTGAGTTAGTTGTGAAGTTACTAACAGTTAAATAACACAGAATTGCTGGGATAACAGTTTATAGTTTAAAATTAAAACCATTTAACAACGCTCAAAAATGAAAGTTGTAGGCAGCAATTACATTATTTAACCAATAGGTGGCCATCAAAAATAAGCCATTGAATAATTCTTAAAATATGATCCATCAAGCAATGAAACAAGAAGTTTTTTTGAGCAAATAACGTAGTCATTTATTGAAAATGAGAATAGAAATAAATATGGGTTGTTCGATTTATAATGTTAGAATTTTATTATTTAGCGTTGTCAGCAACAGTAGTAACAGTGGATTTTTCACAGTACTGAATATTTAACTTTTTTTATTCAGCTGATTATTTCTATTGATTATTTTATTTTAAATAAAATTACAGGTTTTTAGTTCTGTTTGTTAAAACCAAAAGTGCCTTGCAGTACTGTTTTTGTAATAAATGGAAAGCAAATTACATTTGTCTCCTCTCCTTTTAGGCTGATCCAAAAAACGGTCTTGATTCGTGAATAAAAAATATTATATGATCCGAGCCGTTAGGTTTGTGATCTGTTACACCATTAAGTATCATGGTTTCCACCATGGATTAGTTCTTGAAAGATTCCTTCATAATTTACAGTAATCTCTATCACGTTGATGTCTAAATATTTAAGCTTGATACATTGTTATTGATTTGAATGCACAAAATTATTGTCAAACCTGCTTTAGCTAGTTTCCCAGTGCAGTTCTTCAGAAGACTTGGATTGGCATAATTTAGTGTGAATGCTTTGTGCAGCTTTTGAACGCTCCTCCACCACATGTCAACTGTATTTAGATGAGTTCCAACAGTGCAAACTGCTGTTCTGTGTCTTTTTGAATTAGCATCATCTAGCATGCACATATTCGGCATTCCCTTAGCGATAGTTCTGAGAAGGCACATCTTAGCGTAGCTGTAATACGTGTATGTGCGTATTAACTCTGAAGCAAAGTCAAAAGTGTTTTGATAGAACCTTGATTCAGTTGTTAATTTCTTTAGATCATCATATGACAAAGCAATCAAAGCAACTTCATCAGTCATTTACACATAAAAAGCACCTACAAGGGACATTTTCTAATACCCTCCCTTTTTGACTACCCCATGATGTCCTAAAATTCATTCAAAAACAAATCTGTGGGAGTTTGTGAATGGGAAATAAGAGGCATTTGTAATCATCGAACCAATTGCTTCTATTTAGCAATCAGATGACAGTGCTTCTCAAACTGATCATGTGAACAGCGAGATCACTTGCCTGATTACCCCGCTGATTTGTCTGATAAGCTGCCTGTTGATATCAAATTATAAATATATTTAAATGCTCTACTCTTCTGGTTCACAGCTAATGTAACAATATGCTTTTATTAACAGTATTGGGTATTGAGAATGTGATTCTGTATTAGCACTAGGAGGTTATTGCAGTATAAATCTTTATCATGCCCAGCTAAAGAGGGCGCTACTAAGTCTACTTCTGCAGAAGTCAATAAATGCACTGTAAAACTCAACAGTCAACTTTATCAAATGAAATGAGTGTAGTAACTCAAAATAAACTGAAAGTTAATTCTACTCATTTGAAAAGAGTTTTGAACTCAGTGTTGAAGGTAATGATTTAAATAAATATCCCATTCACTTTAACTTAAATGTAGTAAGTTCACAGTACTTATTTAGATTAGTTTAAGTCAAAAGGTTTGTAGCTATCGGTTTCTTCAAATGGTCTGAGTTGCCTTAACTTATTGGGTTTACAGTGCTCACTTAGTTTGAGTTCTCTTAATTTATTGGGTTTTACTATGCTTAAATTGCTTCATTTACTCAAGTGAATTACGTTCACAGTACTCACTAGGTTTAGTTTTTGAACTTAGATAGTTTGTTGCAATCAGTTTCCTCAAATGATGTGAGTTACCTTAAGTCTAGGACACCCATAAACCAGAGATTGTTTCTAAAGTTTACTTAAAGAAATACAGTAGTTTAAAATATTGTCATCTTTTACTCACCCTCATGTCAGTTCAACATTGTGGATCATATAAGATGTTCTAAGTGTTTTGTTTGATACAATATATGTCAATGGTTTCCAGTGTTACTTAGATGTTAGTACTCTTTAAAGGGTCATCTATTTTGTTCCTTAGAAAGTAAAACATATCTTCTAAATCTCTGTTCATAGCTAATACAACCTGTATATAATATTCATAGTACACCAATCTGTAAATATCACCATAGTTTTCTATAATTGCACTTTATAACTTATATCTATATCTTGCACTTGCTAATATTGCACTCCTGGTTAGACGTAAACTGCATTTCGTTACCTTGTACTTGTACATGTGAAATGACAATAAAGTTTAATTTAATTTAATTTAATTTAATTTAATTTAATTTAATTTAATTTAATTTAATTTAATTTAATTTAATTTAATTTAATATGGGTTGAATTGAAATTATATTTTATTTTGATATATTTTATTTGTTACGACTAAAATCAAATAAAATAAATAATCAAAATAGATCAAATCTGATAAAAAAAGTTTTACATGATAATATTTGCATTTATTGGTAGATTAAATACATTTCCTTCTAAATTGACTTGATATTATTGATTATTGACGTGTTTTCTGTCTTTCTCCACAGATCCCCAGCTCAAGGGTATAGTGACCAGGTTATATTGCAGGCAGGGATACTACTTGCAGATGAACCCAGATGGATCTCTTGATGGGACCAAGGATGACAGTAGTAATTCTTGTAAGTGCTCTCTAATTTCATCATATTGTAATTGCTCATAATAGATAATCAAAACATGGATGCAATTTTTGATGCATTTAAAAATTTCGCTGGGCAAAAAGCATAGCTAGACTATAATGTAAAGTGTAAACAAGTGTGCATTATTACCTTTACTGCACACACTTATAAAATCCATGTTACGGATTCATTTCCTGTAGTTATCACTGTTGCTGATATGGCAGTTGGCTGGTGCTTAGGGAGAAGTGTGTGTGCATGTGAGGTGATAACTCAGGAGGCAGTGGTGTATTATTAGCTTCTACTGGGCCTGCTTTTCAAATGCTTCAGGCCAGCTGCTTAATTTGATTTTAATATGCAGCTGTACCGACAGAGTGACACACAGAGGGCTGTCTGTCAGTCACACACTCCGAGAGATGATCACACTTGACATTTGTGTGACACACAGAAACACAAACTGTAGAGGTGGCTTAGCACTATGTGAAACATATTGGCCGGTTATATTTTTAGATACATTTATTGTATTTTCGCTAAACCCTGCTGAAAAATCCAGCTTAAACCAGCTTAGGCTGGTTGGCTGGTTTTAGCT
This sequence comes from Danio rerio, assembly GCF_052040795.2. Taxonomy (NCBI): domain Eukaryota; kingdom Metazoa; phylum Chordata; class Actinopteri; order Cypriniformes; family Danionidae; genus Danio; species Danio rerio. The sequence continues at coordinate 33,760,476 of NC_141029.1, read as the reverse complement.
GGTTGACCAGCCTGGTTTTAGAGGGGTTTTGGCCATTTCCAGGCTGGTTTCCAGCCATTTCCAGCCTGGTTTTAGCTGGTCAGGCTGGAAAATTACCAGCCAAATCCAGCTAAAACCAGCTTGACCAGCCTGGTTTAAGCTGGATATAGCTGGTTTTGGCTGGACTCCCAGCTTGGCTAGGCTGGTCAAGCTGGTTTTAGCTGGTAATCTCCCAGCCTGACCAGCTAAGACCAGGCTGGAAATGGCTGGAAACCAGCCTGGAAGTGGCCAAAACCCCTCTAAAACCAGCCTGGTCGACCAGCTAAAACCAGCCAACCAGCCTAGGCTGGTTTAAGCTGGGTTTTTCAACAGGGAAGTAATAAAAAAACAACAGTAGTATGATTTTGCCTTCCTGAAGTATATACAAGTGCCTGCCTTCTATTTATTTTTAGTTTTAGGTACAATTATCATAATTATATTGGGTTTTAATAAAAATTTTAAGTTGCTACCCAAAAATACAGAGAACAGAAAATGTAGTGAGAGGAAACGGGACACTTTTTGGAATATTTTTATTGCATTAATAAAAGATGTAAATGTAGTACGATCATAAATGAACATTTAAGCAACTGGTTAAAAAATTGGAGCCACCCAATATAATTCATCTTATTAAAAAAATAAGGGATATTTACACTAGATCTTTTGGTCTGAACCCAGGTTCGTTTGACGTCAGAGTACGGTACATTTAGCTATTGTGAATGTGTCTGCTGAACACGGGTGCACACCAGTGAATCGTACCCGAGTCTGCCTGAAAGAGTTTGTCTGGGGTATAATTTATGTCCAAGTATGGTGCAATCATACCAAATAATGGAAGTGAACCGCCAACTGTACAACAAACTATCTTTTCATAACATTCATTTGTGTGTGTGTGTGTGTGTGTGTGTGTGTGTGTGTGTGTGTGTGTGTGTGTGTGTGTGTGTGTGTGTGCATCATGTACTGTACCTTAGTGACAAGCGGGACTGAGCTACAGCAATCAAAGTGATAATGCCTGCTTATCTCCTCCAAAAACAGCTACAGCAGACATTGCGCTATGTTCTGAACAATTATAATATTTTTGCGGCAGATGGACACAAGTCACTTTCTGTATGTCCAAAACCAAAAGATTCCGTAAAAGCAGAACGACTGCTATGTCCAGACGTTTTTCCTGTTTGGCGCTTAGCCATACACGTAGCAACAGCCATACACACAACAGCAGCTCGATGATGGAAGCATATTGGGGTGCAGAAGGAAAAAAGACAATGTGAACACAAACCATGCAATAAGGTGGCAAGGGTGGAAATCGAACTTGAGTTCGTTCCAGTCAATTTAAATAAGTGTGAAAGCACTCTAAAGAACCACTTTAGCATGTTTTATTGGTACAAAATTGTCTTAAACTTAAAATAAAAATGTAAGTAGTTATTAACAGAACATTCAGAACAGAAACAGTAAAAAAATAACAGAAAAAAGTCAATCTAAATTATTCCATGTTTTCAGAACACAAATTAAAGCTGTTGTATGTAAGTTTTTGACTTTTCTAAATCACAAAAATGCCCTAATATTTTTGCAGATATTTAAGAAACATGCTAAGTGAACATTCTTGTTTATCTGATAGACAATACTGAAGTCAGATATTCTGCTTTGAAAATGTACATTACGTGCTGGAACACTGTCTTTGTTTTGGTCATTTAACCCACCCAATGGCAGTTTAGCCAAATATATTTCACCACCTTGGGGTGCCTTGGTGAAAAACAGCGTTTCATTCATTCAGTCAGGAAAGCTCTCAAAGTATGCAAAATACTACCTCCGGTGGACACTAATAGCCCCGAAATAAGACAGATTCAGTTTCACATGAGGTTATTAATTAGCAAATAATATAAATATTATGAACGTAAACGATAGGTGAACAGGTCACATTGTAAACCCGTGTCCTAAATACATGCTACGTGGTAACATTTTCAGTGATAAGCAATTTGGCTGTTTGCACTAGACAAAACATGACAGAAATTTAAATACAGCCATTCAGAGGCACAGAAAAGTGCACTCACTGCACTCATTTCACAATCTAATGAATACATATTAAACCTTCGTTCATTCATTTTCTTTTCGGCTTAGTCCCTTTATTAATCTGGGGTCGGCACATCGGAATAAACCGCCAACTTATCCAGCACGTGTTTTATTCAGCGGATGCCCTTCCAGCCGCAACCCATCTCTGGGAAACATCATACACACTCATTCACAGCCATACGCTATGGACAATTTAGCTTACCCAGTTAACGTGCACCTCATGTCTTTGGACTGTAGGGGAAACCGGAGCACCCGGAGGAAACCTACGCGAACGCAGGGAGAACATGCAAAATCCTCACAGAAACACCAACTGACCCAGTCGAGGCTTGAACCAGTGACTTTCTTGCTGTGAGGCGACAGCACTACCTACTGCGCCACTGCATCGCCACATATTAAAACTCTTTATTATTAAATGTTCATGCTGTATCACTGATATATTTTAGCTTGCACTAAGTCGCAGTTCTAAAGTTCAATTTCAAACGTTTTTTTTTTTTTTTTTAAGAACTGAGGTGAACTGTCTACTGCTGCTTTCAGTAAATTGCAAAAAATGTCACATTAAATGGTATTTAAACTCACATTGTTAGCATTTAACACTGTTAAAAACAGGACGAGGTGTCCCTGAAGTGATCATTGTCAGTTTTCTGTTGTTCAGCTGTGAGAAATAACCATTTCTAATATCAATTCGAGGTGTTGGTTAGAACAAAAACTCCTTTTAATATGGAAAACATTCCTTCTATCATGTGTCTGCTTTTAGCTAGAACATGACTTAAATCAGCCTTTAGGCTTGACTGTCAGGCACACTGCTGTTGGTGTTGTCAGTCTGGCAACCTGCGCTTGTGTGTTTTGAACAAGGTGTGCTATACCTAGTTCTCCAACGGGTGTCAAACTTATATCCTGCACTGTTAACATTTTACTAAAAACATGTACCTATTAATGAAACATAGAAAGAACCAATAATGACCAATTAGTCTCTTACATTTTTCGCAGAGTTGAATTTTGATTGATTGACTGATTGATTGAAAATTCTGGAGCTGTCTTAAAAATATAATTCAGTTTGATACAATTATAGTTATGAATATGCATTGTTTATACAAATTGTATAAGTTACAAACCCAAATACGATTGAGAGATGTAGGAAAAGAGACCGAGTAGAGGAAAAAGAATAAAATGTCATCTGGGACTTAAGTATCATTCATGCTTTAGAAGACAAAGATGTCCATTTACTGTAGTTACCTTTGAAGAATCTGTAGCCGCATGTCCACAGAGGACTTCCAAAAACTCACTTTGATATAACCATCCCACTCTTATTTAGCCACACCAGAATCTTCCAGACCAGGGCTTTTCTGAAATAATTTTCATTCAAGCACCCTGGGAGCCCTGCCAATTACTAGTGAGTTGAAGTGAGTTCATTACACTGTAGGTTTAAATCACCCCTTTGGATGCATTTAGTGTCACCCGCTAGGCTGTTGCTCCCCTCCAGTGCAAACAATGGCCGCTACCTAACAAGACCGAAAAGCTGCTCCAACAACAAAAGATCCATTAAATCTGCCACGCACTGCTACTGTCTCCAATCGCTAGCCTCCTATGCTCCAGCTTGTAGCGCCAGGCTTCTGTTGCTGCCCACTGGGCATAAAAACAATTATTCTACATAATATGATGCCCCCATTCAATTTCTGTGTATCAGTTTTCATGCCCCACACTATCCTTGTTTATGCACACTGTGGAGTGCGGCCCATGTTCAGTTTATGGGTTGTGATTTAAAACCCAGTGTTTATTGTTCTAATTCCATTGTACTGTTGTTTGCCGTTATTAGTAGAATTAGAGATTTGCTCTGCATCTAGATTACGCTTAAAATTGCATAGCGACATTCAGAAAAATGTTTTGATTTTATTTGTTTACTGTAATTGCTTATTTTAGACACCTCTCACTGATTTCTCTTTTAGTTGAATATTTGGTCCCACTTTATATTAAGTGGCCTTAACTAATATTTACTTACATAGGAATTAATTGTTTGTTACAATGTACTTATTGTAAGTACATGTATTTACTGTGTGCTTATGCTTGATTGAATACATTTATGTAATTACATCTGTAAATAACTTTTGTAATTACATTTGTAAATACACTGTTGACCATCCATTACACCTTAACCCACCCTCAAACCTACGCATGCCACCAAACCTGTCCATAACCCAACCTCTATCCCAACTGAAAAGCACCACAAGTGTTCTCTAATACATTATAAACACAGTAGGTACATTGTATTTATTTATTTGATGTAAGTACATAGTAGTTAAGGACACTTAATATAAAGTGGGACTGAATATTTTTTTTATTTTGTTTTAAAATGATATACGTTAGATTAGTCTGTACCAAAGCCAAACTAGAACTAATCTAACAAAAAAAAAAAAACTTAAGATCAGTCCAAACATTTGTACATTCAAATTAAAATGATATTGGTAGGTATTAAACACATTTTTAATAAACAGGAAAAATCAAACAAAACATAAAATAAATTAAATTTAGTCGAACTTAATTTAAATTTAAATGTTTATCAGGTACGTTAGACTTCATGCAGCACTGCGCAGACTGATTGAAATCTTCAAAACCAGCAATTAACTTTTTATGCCATCTCTTTCTTTTACAGTTTATATCATGCTTATTAAACTACTACAACTATTATACTGCAGTATTTTCTTTTGTTAAATAATTTGTTTATAAAGGCTAGATTGTTTGCATAGGTTTATTTTCAACCTTTTTTTACAGACCATTTACTGCATTCAGCTCCATGAACGATTTAAATGATATATTATAGTGAATAACCTAAATATTAACTCAAATACAGTTGAAGTCATAATTATCAGCCCCCTGAATTTTTATTCCCTGTTTAATTTTTTCCCCAATTTCTATTTACTGGAGTGAAAATATTTTCAATACATTTCTGAACATAATAGTTTTAATAACTCATTTCTAATAAGTGATTTATTTTATCTTTGCCATGATGACCGCACATATGAATAGATATTTTTCAAGACACTTCTATACAGATTAAATCGACATTTACAAGCTTAACTAGGTTAATTAGGTTTACTAGGCAGGTTAGGGTAATTAGGCAGGTTATTGTATAATGATGGTTTGTTCTGTAGACTTTCGAAGAAAAAATATAGCTTCAAGGAGCTAATAATTTTGACCTTAAATGGTTTTAAAAAAAAATTAAAAACTGCTTTTATTCTGGCTGAAATAAAACAAATAAGACTTTCTCCAGAAGAAAAAAATATTAATAGACACACTGTGAAAATGACCTTGCTCTGTTAAACATCATTTGGATATATTCAAAAATTTTTTATAAATAAATAAAAATAAAAGAGGGCTAATAATTCTGACTTTGTGTAAGTCTTACAGCAGGGGTCACCAATCTCGGTCCTGGAGGGCCGGTGTCCCTGCAGGGTTTAGCTCCAACCTGCCTCAACACACCTGCCTGGATGTTTTAAGTGTACCTAGTAAGACCTTGATTAGCTTGTTTAGGTGTTTTTGATTAGGGTTGGAGCTAAAATCTGCAGGACACCGGCCCTCCAAGAACAAGTTTGGTGACCACTGTCTTACAGGCTTACAGATTACAGAATAATTATCATTATTCATCCTGACACTCACAAATTAAGATAAAGAACTATTTTAATAAATAATTATACTATTATTTATATGATTATAAACTTTTATTTCCTGTTAAGCCGTTTATGAACACATTTTAAAATTGATATTGATGTGTGTTCCTTTCACTTAAAGTTTAACTTATTTTGGGAATGTTCTTAAGTTTAATCCTTTTGGATTTAAGTGCTTTTTTAAAAAAATGCTTTCGATATCCTAAATAATCTCAATAATTTTTAAGACTTAATCAAAACATCTTGTTTTGGGTTTTACACTAATATATATATATATATATATATATATATATATATATATATATATATATATATATATATATATATATATATATATATATATATATATGAAAATTGTATATCTATAAATGTAAATAAATGTAAACTGCTTTTTAGCATATTCAAACAAGAATTATTAGCCTAAAGTGTGATGTTCACACTCCTAGAATTTGTGCTTATTGCTTTGTATTTAATTGGCCTATTCATTTTTATGTTTATATTACCCTCTCGTTTCCCCTTATTTCCCTTATGCTTTGGTTATATATTTAATTAATAATTTCCTTGTTGTTTAAAAATTAACTATAGTTTGTAAAGACTATATTCTGTTTTATTTGTATGGTAAATCTTTTGTTGTTTTAAATAAAAAAAAATAAATGATGATGATGATGCTATGTGATCGGTCATCATGAAAACCGCAACTTTGAGCCCCGAAGTGTCCAGCTAACTTCGTAGATCACTGGCTGCAGCCGTGGTTCAAGTCGAATGCACCTATCATTTCAGCATCAATATCTCAATGTGAGCATTTGCAATAGACACTTCACAGAATCTGCAATGTGGAGTCAGGATCATAATTGACCAGGAGCCACAGTTCAAAAAACATGATTTATTGTTGCACTCTACAAATTTAAAAAAAGTTTTATGTATTTTTTAGGTCTGTGACAGTGTAGGTATTCCAAGCCAGTTTTAGGCATTAGGAACAATGCTGTTTGTGAATTAAAGAAATGTTAATAAAGACTAAACAGTGCTGTTTTACATTTGCTAATTCCAATTTATTTACTTGAATACTTTCAGACTCTCAGAAAACTATAAAGCACTGTTAATTTTATTTGTGTATTTATCAATGTATGTGATTTTATGCAGACACTGGCCTACAAAATCATCTCAATTAATATACAATTACAAATTCTTTCCAAAAAGAAACATTCAAATCTTTTGGTGAAATTATACTCAATATCGCAATGTGTATCGCAGAAAAATTAGATATCACAATGTTGTTTTTTTTTTTTTTTCAATATCATGCTATCTTTTTTATTCGTAAAGAAGTTAGGTGACCAAACTCTTATTTTAATGCATATAACTGTTTAAAAATATTATTACTGGCTTTATTTTCTGTGAAACGGATAAAAGTTTTAATTTTTTCAAAAGGAGGAACACTGAACACTGTAAAAGTTTGCCTTGTGAGTAAATGTGAATTAATATATTTGTTAACCCATTGTTTTTACAGCGTTGTTCAACCTCATCCCTGTGGGCCTTCGGGTCGTTGCTATTCAGTCTGTGAAGACGGGCTTGTACATCGCCATGAATGGAGAAGGCCATCTGTACACATCAGTGAGTACACAGTCTTGATTTAAAACAATTCCTACTGATTGAAGTTCTGATTTTTATGAAGAAATCAGGTCTTACAGATGGCAGATCATTCAAGATTTTCATCTGTTCTAGAACCTAGTGGCTTACTGCCTACATAAGCAGTCAAATGCCTCAAAAACAACTGATTTCAGATCATTTAGTTCATTGCTAAGACATAGATGATGTTTTAATAGCAATACATAATACACACCACATACAAGTGTTATGTAAAATAGCCAATAGTAATCAGACTAAAGTGTGCCTTTTTAGAAAGCTCACATGGTTCTCGAAAAGGTTCTGGTTGGATATTTAATCCCCCATAATTTAACTTGAAAATGTCATGAATTTTTGGTCCTGGTCTCATGTAAAATCTGCAATCTCTTGCTATCAGTCGCTAGCCTTCTTTCAGATGTTGACATGGCCGTCTCAATAACAATGACGCATCAGCTCAGGCTTAAAGCTGAGTCCCTCCTCACTTCTGCTTTATACCTCTTAAGCCTGAACTCATCTGAAGAAATATTCTCACTGCAGGTAGAAGACGAGTCATTGTGACCAGTACAAATTTTTGGGGGGCAGAACATCTTGTGATCTATTATTTCATTCTGCAAAAACGGATATAAGTGGTATCCACCCAGACAGGTAGACACATGTTGCATTGGAGAAATCATTAGGAAACTAAAACACATAATAGAGCATGTCTCTCTTGTGGTTTAAACACAGACCACAATTATGCACACCCACACATGCATTAGTAATTTTATCAACGAGATTTGTTGCTGAAACATTAGTGCTACATTACAGTCTTAAGGTTTGCCAATAAACTTCACCTCGACTAGGCTGTCATTAATAACTCGAAACCATGGCAATTAGTCAGGTGTCACACTTCTGTTTGATGCTGGTCATTAATTGACAGTGTTGCAGAGTAAAAATCCATCTTTTCCATGAGTGTTTGACTGAAAACTGTTCATGCACAACTTACAGTATATGTTGCCATTTGCTGGTTGCTTTCTGTTTCTCTCTCTCTCTCTCTCTCTCTCTCTCTCTCTCTCTCTCTCTCTCTCTCTCTCTCTCTCTCTCTCTCTCTCTCTCTCTCTAACTCGCATGGTCTAACAGGGTTGAGCTTTTTTTCCTAAGTTATGTGTGCGTTTTGAGTATAGCATGCAATAAACCAACCAGGGACTCATCTCCCATTTCATTTAAGAGGCAGTTGCATCACACTGTGGCACATTTGCTATTTACATGCTGACTTTGTATGTGGATAAACTAAATGGAAAAACTAAATGCATTATTAGCAAGAAAACATTTAAACAGACCATCTGCAGCGAGAATAAAGAATGAGCCTCCTCCTTTCGGCCTCTTTACTTTCTCTTTACTTTTACTCTTCACTACTTTACTTTCATAGATAAGGAGATCCATTAGCCTACATATTTAATTTAGTTTGTTAAACGCAAGATTTGTTTCTTTTGACATAAACTATTTCTTAATTCAGTTCTAATTCCCAGCAAACTAATAAATGAATAATAATAACGAAGTGTGGTTAAAAAAACTGAGTTATTTCCAAACGCGCATCCTATTCTTATGTCCCATGTGGTGATGCAGACGACTCCAAAACCTGACATGTGGACAAATCTAAACTGTTTTTTATTAAATATGCATATAATAAATAATGCTGCTAATAATAATAACAACATACAAAAGCAAATTGTCATGAATAAACCGAAAAAGCCATCCGAGATGAAGAAGGCATGGAGGCAGTTTTTTTATATTTATGTAGGAAATAATAATTTTCATATTAATTGTTTTGTATTTTAACGTGGCACAAACTGTGAAAATTAGGGTTGCGTTGGTCTGAAAATAGCAACAAATCACGCCAAACTTGCTTGCGTCTTTTTGCGTCAGTTGTATGATAAGGCCCCCAATGTCGCTAGTTAACACACTCAATGCATCATCAACACATCCCATTATTTCTAAAATATCAACCATTTTGTAGAGGTTTATATGCTGGTTTATGGTAAAAGCGATGAAATTAATATATATATTATGAAAAGTGAGAAAATATGTGTAAGTGTAAGACCAATAAATAATTGTATTTACAATAAAACCAAAATCAAGTGAAGTAGTGCAACAGGATTATGTTTGTATGATTTTCTTGTAAACCAACAATGCTGTGTGTGTTTAATCAGGGTATCTTTCTTCCAATTCATATTCATTTTCAAACAAAAAAGGAAAATGAAGAAAACGGACGTTTTTCCGTTTTTCGTTTGCTCACAAAAATCACGCGCTTTATGGACGCACTTCTCTTTTTTATTATTTCATGCAATAGTAAATGCATCGAGTAAAAAGCAAAGAGTTGGCAGCACTGAATAGTAGCCTATATGCATTATTTATATGTGCAAAATGGAACTGGACTCGCTGTAGCACTTTAACAATTTTCTCATTAAGAGGAAGCTTAGATTTGGTTGACCAATCAAAGGAAAATGGGCGTTTCAGCACCGCCTACATGTGTAATGAATTATGAAGTCGTTTATCCATTTTTCTACCTAAAATTAAAAAAACGAAAATCAAGCCAAAATGTCTTTTAGTAGTTTTTTGTGAGCAAACGAAAAACGTTAAAACTGCCGTTTTCTTCGTTTTACTTTTTTTTTGTTTGAAAATGGATATGGATTGGATGGAAAATACCCTGATTGTGTTTAAACTATTATTTAAAACCATCATTCTTTAAATGACTTTAACAGTAACAGTCAAAACATGGTGAGCCATTTGGTAGAGCAGGCAGTTAAAGGGTTCAGATTGTCTATAGCGCTTCTGTACATGACCCATACATGTTTCCAATAATACAGGTATTTATATTATTTGACAATACTTTTCGGATGATGGTTATAAGAACTAATCATGTTCATATGCAGAAGTTGATCTTCTATGTAACAAGCTAAATCTTTCAATATTCTACCGCAGCTGACCCTAGCATATTTCACTTGGGAGACTTACAAAATGACAATCTTCCTTAGTCTTAATGGGCTTGCTAATCAACTGTATGGATGCACCCACACACTCTTACAGCTTTCTATCACTGCTTCCTTTCTCCTCTCTCTGTTCCTGTGTGAATGACTCAGGTAATGGCAGAGAAAGCTTTCCTCGTTTTTCTCTGTCTCCTTTCTGAGGTTTGTACATTCATTTGTCATTATGCCTCTTTTCTACGAGAATTTGCAGTTATTATCTGACCCTCCATCCATTAGGGGCCGTTTTTCATTAGTGAAGAAAACAAGCGCACTTATCCTGTAGATGCCCTCTGATTTTATTAAAAAGTGACATTTCATTGTAGCACTACAGCAAACATGAGTTTAACTTTGTTTTGAGCATTTTTGAAGAGTGTTGTACTTTATAGAATTAATAAAAATAGTCATAAATGGGATTAGTATTTGTAACATTTTAGAACACACTGAGATTTATTACCATGCCATCGAAAACCAATGGTCTGTTTGACTACAATGAGTTTGGAAACAATTTTGCAACCCCTTCCTTTCATTCTACATTTTATTGTATCACAGATTAATGACATTTTATAGTGTACGATCAATCGTTACTCATTTGCCTTCATCAGTCAAACACAAATGAAGGCCCGCTGACGGCCCACTTTGATTAGTTGTTCTCCATTCTCTCTTAGAGTCAGGCTGAGAGAATACGATAGTCCCGTTGAATAGAGCCGAATTCCATTAAGAAGCTCTTGCACTGCATCCTGGTCTTTTGTCTGTCAGGCCGTTTTTTTGTAAAGCGCGGGAGTACAAGTGACCCGATAGTATCAAAACGTCCTGGAGTCTCGGCACAATAGACTCATGCCTGGGAGAAAAGAAAGACTTCAATAATCTTCCATTTTTCAATCCTCCTCTTTTGTTCAAAGGGCTCAAACTCTGCTTTCCTCTCAGCCGCTGATGTTCATAGGCTGATTTATCCATTGGAATAATAATCAAGCTGCTTTTCTGGGTGGCTGCAGGTGTGACAGTTATGTGGTTCTATAAATACAAAACAGACAATTGCTCTGAAATGCTAACATTGCTTCTCGAATGAATGAGAAATTCATATTCATAAGCTCAACTGTTAAAACAAATAGGGAAGAATTAAGGGAGTCACATGCATTTGTTCATTAAAATCTCAGTATGAGGTTATAAGGCCGAACGATTTGGCTTTCCGTGACTCTCTGGCTCTCTTCAAAGCTGTTTGTTCTCCACTATGGATTGAAGAGAGGCAAGTCTATAGCTTTATCGCCTTGCCACACTTGTTAGCGCTACCTTTCATGAGTGTTAGATTGACTCTTCACATCAGTAGACTGTTCCCAGTAGACTTGCTTTCCTTTGGTGTTTATGTAGTTTGAACTATTGCGACCAATAGTTATAGTTAGTTCACCCGATAGGGCCAATTTGATTATATGTGTTTGTTTTAAAGAGCCCCTATTATGTAACACAGCACTAAGTGAATGAACACATCCAGCTAAGGTTTAAATCTGAAAGTACACAGTGTTTAAAACTGTTGATTCTTTAACAACAACAACAACAACAACAACAATAATAATAATAATAATAAAAATAATAATAATAAATATTCCTTACATTTTATATAGCCCTTTCTAGACACTCGAAGCGCTTTACACATTCTTTGGGAGGAATCTCCTCAACCACCACTAGTGTGCAGCATCCACTTGGAAGACGTGAAGGCAGCCATTTTGTGCCAGACCACACACCGGCTGATTAGTGGAGAGTAGACATAGTGATGAAGCCAATTATGATATGGGGATGGTTAGGAGGCCATGATGGACAGAGGCCAGTGGGCAAATTCGGCCAGGATGCCGGGGTTAAACACCAACTTTTTTCAAAGGACATCCTGGGATTTTTAAAGACCACAGAGAGTGAGGACCTGGGTTTAACATCTCATCTGAAAGATGGCGCTCACTGAGCAGCATAGAGTCCCTATCAATACACTGAAGCATTAGGACGAAATAGTCAACTCGAGTCAAATAAATGAATCGTGTTAGGTCTGGAATTTTTGCCTGAACGCATCGACGTTGACACGGTACATCACCAAATGAAGAGTTTCATTGCAAAACGAGATATATCCATTTTAAAAAATGTTGGTTATTTGACATTATCATTTAAGACATCAACAGTCAAGTTCATTCACAATTTTTGTACATTAAACTATTACTTGAGCTCAGTGAAGGCCAGGAACACAATATTTTCTAATCCAGGATATTGTTAATGTAATTTTATGTCCAAAATGCAACATATTTGTCTCAACATTGTCAAACACATCACATCACATATACATCATAAATATATTCAATAATATATACAAAGATTGATTAATAATAATAAATTTCTGAGTTAGATTTGGTCAGAATGTACACAACATAACATTTTTTTTTTAATTATTTTTTTATTTTTTTGCAAAACGCTATATCCACCTATAATACCATTAAGAAAAGCGAGTGAATCAGTGTTTTGTTTGATAATGTAAGATTAGGTTAGTTAGATAAACGATTTGTAGCTTGTTACAGAAAGAGTGAAGGGCGGCTCCTACACCGCTGCTGTATACCAAACCTGTATGATCAGAGCAGGTGGAGTCGCGGTGTCACAGAGTCCGCAGCACAAGCTTGCCTTACCCCATCATATTTAATGAATTATTTCACTTTAATAATAATAATAATAATATTAATAGTAATAGCTTATTTATTGGTTGTTGTGAAAAAGCAAAACCATTTATTTTTCTCCATAACAACCTGTGCCCTTAACGTTCCATTATAATAAATCAACAACAACAAGAATTAACGTGAGGTTTTAGGCTAAAAATAATACGTGCAACCACATAAAATAAATCTAAAGATAAGCTACTCAGCTACATGTAAGAAAAAAAAAAAAACTTACAAAAAACACTTAGAAATGTCGCCTTACAGACAGGTATATTGTGATGGGGAGGAACGCAGGAAAAAAGGCGCTCCCTGGCCTTTCTCTTGACATCAGCGGAGACTTGTATCCTGCTGCATTTGTGTATTGTTGACAGATGCAGGATTCTGGTACACTTTTGTGAAGTTTTTATACATTTTTGTCAAGTTAAAGGCTTCATCTTCTATCACTAAATCAATGAGCAAACTCAGAGAATATCCCCTCGTTGACTCTCTTCCAAGGGGTTTTGAGCTCGCGCAGCATCCTGAACATTCTATAACTGTTATATCCCACTTTGTAAAGAAACTGGTCTGGCTTATATTGCGTATTGTGAAGAAATACATTTTGTACCCGGCCTAAAATGTACATTCTTAAATCTTAATAATGGCAGCAATTCACACATAGATTGAGGTACATCTAAACAGTGGTTTCCAATAATAAAATCCAAATGTCAAAAAATAGCGTTTATCGCGTTTTGCAACCAAACCCTTCAAATATGAATTAATGCTGAATGAGTGTCGTTGTTATTACTTGAGGTTAGCGTTGGGAGTAGAGGAGTAATATGCTGGTGCTTAACTGCGCTGCTTTATTGAATTCCTGCATTGGGCTTTTACATACTCTCTGCTACTTCGTAACCGTGGTGGGCATTTCTATCTGTCTTGCGCTGAACTCAGTTAACCCATCACAACAGATTGGCTCATTGGACCAATCACAGCAGATAAGACTCATGCAATAGAGAGGTTTGGGAACAAATGAATTACTGAACGAATCATATGGGAGTCGTTGGGATAATTACGTAAAAAAGAATGCATATTATAAGACAACAAACGTGTTTTTTGACCTTGCATGCATATCAGCTTGTTGTTGGAGACCCCCAAAACAAAAACAAAAAATCCTTTTATAATGCAAAATAGGGGCTCTTTAAGTTTTTGATGTTGCACAGGACATTGTATTAATGGATGCATTTAGTTTTGGGCATAATTCTAAGAGTGTTTGGCCATGTGAATCCCATCATTTCCTGGCATAATAACAATTTTCTGCTCATTTGAAGTTTTTCTACAGTACTTGCAATCTTTTTCATTTTTTCAAAATTTTCATTTTTCCTGCTATGAGTTTGCTAGTTGCCAGGATTTTTGAAGAGTAGACATATATGTTGGTTCAAGATAAGAACATGTCTTCTTACCGTGTATTTTTTGAGCAATAATCTCATATCTAGCCAGAGGTTTCACATAACCTGTCTAGTCAGAGATAAGCACCATCCAATCTCTGCCCTCCCACTGACGGCCACTGCCTGGCGATCCTAAGATTATCAGCTCAGTTAAAACAGATAAAACACCATTTTTAGACATATTTATTCATGTAATAAGGGGCATGTTTCTCTAGTGGACGTGAAAACTTGGAACAAAAATAAAAAAACAACAACCTGAGGATTTAAGTTATAATAGATGAGATATGAGCAAGTTCATCTGATGGCATTTCTCACTGATGGCAGTTGGTTCTGTCTGATTAAATTCTTAAGTGTTTATAATTCTCACCCTCATATCTTTAATCTTCCTACATTTTTTGTTTGTTTGTTTGTTTGTTTGTTTGTTTTGTTTGAACAAACAACCAACATTCACAGAGGATAATAATATTTTTATGATGAAATGCCTTATTAAACTGAAAATGCAAATAATGCTTGAGTTTTTAATATGTGTTACTTTGCATCTTGAATGCAAATCATCATAAGAACCTGTTGTTGTTTTTTTATTTTTAAATAAAATTCACCAAGCTGTGCTACCTGAATGCAGAAACAGCAGAGGGAGGAACCAGGGACTGGTGAGAAACCATCTTCATGCATTAATGAACATTAAGGTCAAAGCTACAAGCTGGCTTGGAAAATAGAATCAGGAGACAGTCATCTATAAATAGGCCCTTTTTCATACAGCTAACATGAAAAATATCATAATTACTTTTATGTCTTTTTCTATTCTTGTCTTTTTGTCTATACTGTATATAGTTCTACCTGTACTGTACTGTACTGTATATAGTAAAACCTGCATCAAGTTTATGGTGCAGACGATTCAATTTTGAATCCTCTGTCACGAAGCATGAGCACTTTTGCAGCGCATAGCCCAAGTGTCGTGGCATCACAAGATGTACGTGTTTCTTCATGGTTTTTACTGGCATTGGTTTAGAGAACAGGTTAGCTCACATAGAAACCAGTACAATCATTTCAAGGAGGATGGAGGGTTTGGGGGAAGCTATCGTATGAAAGCCCAGATTCAGAGTTAATGGAGCCCCACCAGTGAGATGGAGCTTGGCGCACTGATAAAGTTGCCCTCTGCCAGCTTGTACAGCCAAAAAATACATAGGCAAAACAAGGTCAGGTGACTAATGGAGGCGAAAGCAATTTCACTGTCAGGCAACATCTAAATGGAATCCTTTGCTTGCTCCCCGACAGTAGCATTACAGCAGTGCCAGTTTCATCTCTTTTAGCCTGGCCATCTCTTCAGGCAAGTTTGGCCACGTTTTCAATTTACATAAATTTTTGTCATCTGTTTTCAGCCATGTAATGACTTTATGAGCTTTGGAACACTAGCTGTGAACACAAAAGGGCTTTATGGACTGGAGAATTTGGTTGTCTGCTATTGTAATATTTGTAGCTCACTGTTTATGCCTTAATTTTTTACAGTGATACCTCCATTTGTCATCAGTTGTCCTAAACATCTCTCTCTATATTCCCATTTATACAGCTTAGTAAAGAATGCAGGCAACATCTTTGTGTTATAGAGAGCAGGGGTTCCCAAATTGTTTAGCCCACAATCCACAAAATAACAACACCTCCTGACCCCGAATATACTCTGAGGCAGTTATAAATATGTAAACTTTCCAAATGCAAAACGTCTCGCACACACCAGTAAGCCCAGGTCTATTCTTTGTTCAGTTTTGGAGATCGCCACTTAGAGATCATCCTTCATGTTCAATCGTGGCTATAAAGGTGTCAAAAAGTTTACCCTGGTGCCATGAAATCAGTCTGCTGCAACTGACCATAATGCTTTGTCTTTAGGCCATGTTTACACTAAAACATTTTAGTTTTAAAATGCATAAGTTTTGCTACAGTTACATCTTCCATCATACTACCCCAGAGCTTTCGAGCACCGAAAACAGAGCTTTTTGAAAATAATGAAGAGGCCGTTTTGGTTTGAAAATGCTGCTGTTCAGTGTCAGTGTGGATGGGGGAAACTGGAGATATCTGAAAATGGTGGCGTGACTTCTTATTGGGGCTTTCTTCTCAATGCTAAGTAGCCTACACAAAGTTTAGTCTTGAACCCTTTTCTGAAGTTCAAACCTCCTCCCGAGGACGTTTCAGGTAAAAACAGTGTACTTTATAATGTCATTCACATCACCTTGGCTACGTTGTTTCTTAACAATAAAATGGAATCATGACATAAGGAACATGCCTATTTTCATTTTGATATTAACTGAACAGACACTAAAAATGTTGAGGCCTCGTGTAGTTGCATATTTGTATGACCGTCATCTTCACTGTATGCATATTTATAACAAAACTGCCTTAAAAAATATGAAACATACCCTGTCTCCTTTGCTGAATATCAGTTTTAATAATCAATAATGGCCATTATGAAAGTAAAATGTACAATAAGTTTATACAATATAAAAAATAAAGGCAAGCAATCAGTCAATTTGCAGAATCAGTGTATGCTTACATAAATTAATATATTTACTTACCTTTGCACTCAGCCAAAACATGTTACCTGAGAACAAGTGATGGATTCAAAAGACCATTAGATAGAGACAAGAGGAATTAAATATCCCGTTTAGCATCTATAGTGAGATGAAATCCAGCGGAAGATCCTTGATGAACTGTTCCACATGCGCTGCTCTCACTGGGAGAGGCCTGAAGCTCAGACATGCCCATACACTGCAGCACATGCCAGAGTGTGTGTGTGTTGTCACGTAATGTGCATTTTCAGCAGTGTAGTGTGAATCGAGATCTTTTCAGAAACAACAGGTGAAACGCCACTGTGGACGTGGATCGTTTTCATTCTAGAACACCACTTTAATACTAAAACGTATTATTGTAAACGGGACCTTAATCTAACTTAATGAGATCCAAGGGGTCACAAAGCAATGCAAAAAAAAAAAAAAAGTGTGTGTTGTTTTGTAACTATAAAATAAGTACCATCTTTTAGAGAAAAATGATGTCCATATATTTAGACGTGTGGTCCAAATTTACATAAAACACTTTTTCTTGACTGTATTTTAATGCATATATAACATATATCATTTTTTGAACATGTTATGACTATCAGAGAGTAAAAACAACATTTCCCCCCATTTTGGACAGTTCAAAATAGTGTTTGGGACATTTCATATGCTGCAATAGTTGAAGGTTGCAGTTGCAAAATGAATTAGATTTTTGGAAATCTCATGGTCCCGTGACCATGAACCACTATTATAGAGTACAGTTTATTTGACAGTATGAGGTTGTTAAGCTTTTGTTGTGTCATGAGCTTATCAATGCTGCATTTATTTGATACAATTTTGAAATATTTCAGTCTATACAAATGTTATTTCTGGTCCTTGAGTCTGATTGGCTGAATGAGTTTACTGGCTGAATGAGTTTAATTTCAGTTAGGCACCTATTTAAAGATGTGCTTTAATGTTGTTGAAATGATTAGGTAAAAATAAATGCATATTTTAAGACAGTGAAAGTGTTTTTTGACCTTGCATGCATATCAGCCTGTTGTTGGAGACCCCCAAAACAAAAATATGACCTTTTGTAATGCAAAATAGGGGCTCTTTAAGTTTCTGATGTACAGTAGCTATAGGACATTGAATTATTGGGTACATTTAGTTTTGGGTATATTTCTAAGAGTGTTTGGCCATATGAATTCCATCATTTCTTGACATAATAACAATTTTCTGCTCACTTGAAGTTTTTCTTCAGTGTTTACAATCATACCAACATCACCACAGAAATGTTCAACAGTTGTGTCATTGCAGAATTTCTTTTATGAGGACCAAACCTTTTATAATTTTGCAAATAATAATCTTATGTCAAGGGTTGAGTATGTAGTCCTTTAAAGTTCAGACATGCAGTTTGTTTATTAATGTCTGTTTAAAGATGTTCTTTAATGATTTCAGAGATATAAGCTCCAGGGACCACTTAACACTCATGAACTCACAGAAAACACACTTACCTTGGTCAGTTCTTCGAAAATCTATTGGCTCTGATGTGTCTCTAATGGATAAACAAGCGATATGACTTGTATAGACACGAAGGTAGAGCAAGTTTGTTAATTCACTGACATGTTATCCATAAAGCATTGGAGCTGTCTGCTCAAAACAGAAGCAGAACAATTGATCCTCCACTTTTGCTTCATGGAAGGGCTGTACAACCACAACGGAGACCGGTAGCTTTACATTGATCCTCGAATGAAAAGGTGGAGGGTTGTGTCAGGTGAAATCATTGGGTAAAATCTGCCTGTGTCTTCATAAAAAAAGGATGCTGCAAGAAAGGGACGGCCTACTTTTGGAGTCGTGCGTTATGTGTATCTGACTGATAATCTGAGCGCAACAGAGTGGAAAGAACGCAGTATCGATTAGAGAGCAGAAGACAGCCTGAGAGGTGGAGAATCTTCTTGATGGCACAGGAGGAAAAGCTTTGGGTATGTCGGAGGATTTTCATACTGTTGCAAGCAGTCAAGCTTCACTTAAGACATTGTCTATTGAAGCCCTAGTGGCTTAAGAATTTGTGGAAAACAATTTCTGTTTTCTTGAGTAAGGCTGATTGAGGAGAAGCAGATACAGTGTTTAGTTGTGCTAGATTATAAAAAGAAAGAAGATTGTATGGGATAATTCTGTTAGAAATTTGTTTCACTTTAATGGAGTCAATATCTTATGAACTGCTAAATAATTTTATATAAAGGCTTTTTTTGTTGTTATGATTTCATTAATATTTGAGTGTCGCAGTGGGTAGCAATGTCACCTCACAGCAAGAAGATCACTGGTTCGAGTTTTAGCTGGGCCAATTGGCATTTCTGTATGGAGTTTGCATGTTCTCCCCATGTTCGTGTGGGTTTCCTCCGGGTGCTCCGGTTTCCCCCACAAGTCCAAAGACATGCGCTATAGGTAAATTGGGTACACTTAATTGTCTGTAGCGTGTGTGTGAATGGGAGTTAATGGGTGTTTTTTCCAGTCATGGGTTGCAACTGGAAGGGCATTTACTGCGTAAAACATGTGCTTGATAAGTTAGCAGTTCATTCTGCTGTGGCGACTCCAGATTATTAAAGGGACTAAGCTGAAAATAAAATGAATAAATAAAAATTGATACAATTATGAATGATATCTGTAACTTGATAAATACAGCTGATTAGCTACGTGGGTAAATTATTTTTGGCATTTGGCTAATGCATTTTCGTCTCCAAAAGTCCAAAACCACCTCAAGCGAGCATTAAAAAAACTTTTTTTTGCAAAATGTGTTATTTCCATCTTCCATATTTCACTTGTTTCTCATGTTATTCTTCCAAATATACATTGACACACGGCAAAAAATGCTTTCCTTACCTTGAGATTTTGTCTTGTTTCGTTTCTAGTCAAAATATCAAAAAATAATTGCCTTTTCTGTATTATAAAAAATTGTCCTGTTTTCAGAAATAATATATGAAATTTAAGAGAGTTTTTCCTTTAAACAAGCTAAATAATCTGCCAATGGGTGAAGCAAAGTAATCTTGTTTTTCCATTTTGAAATAAGATTATTTAGTCTACCCCATTGGCAGATTATTTTGCCTATTTTAAGTAAGAAAAGCACTTTTTACAGTGCACTGGGTGATGGAAACACACCTTATGTTAAACAATCTTTATGTTGATAAAAATGAGGATAAAACTTAGCTTTGCATTTGTAGTGTGTTTACAGATTTAGAGGAAGCCATTGCTAGTTTTTTTGTTCTCTGCTATTCAGTGCTCTGTATATATAAGTACACCCTGCACAAGTCTATCTTTTAAATTCATATTTTAATAAAAAGTTTTACAATATTTTATTTGTACATATACATTAGATTAGTCAGTACTAAAGCCAAATCTGACTAATAACTTAAAAAAACGAAAACGAATACACCCAAATTTATATGTTATAGAAAAATGTTAAATGCAAAATTTAAAAAGAGGAAAAATCAAGAGAAGCAAAAAATTAAAACATTTAGTTGAAATTTTGTAGGTTGTACTTTTTTTTTGCAATATTTTTGTATTATCTTTTAATTTCTAAATATGTTCTGTGACATATTATTTTAATAAATAGATCTATTTAATAAATATGTTTTGTTCAAATGCACCAAAATACATTGCCTATTTTCACTGAGAAATGCAAAAAAATATAAATTTTCAAATTGGGGTGTACTCAGTTATGCTAAGCATTGTAGGTATCAACTTTGTTTGTGCAAGGTTTCCTGTTTATTGTGTATTTACATTCAAGAGGATCCCTTAATTTGAAGAACCTGTAGTATTAGTTGGACTTGTGCTCATTAATATAAACCATAAATGTGTATTTACCCTATTTCAGCAGACCCATTACCTGATTGGGGTTGGCGCCAACAGCAGTATCATCATCTGTTGTGATTAAAATTTAAATTCCCATGAGGTGCTTCCATTTGTTTTCCACAAATTCTACTCTGCCTAGCTACACATTGGAAATGCATGAACTTGAGGACATTAACTATAGGGGACATAACATGGAATGGAAAAATCAAGCTGTTTGATTGAATCAAATAGGTGTTTCATTGCAAAGCTGATGGAAATGAAAGCTTCATGTGTACGCTAGCTTGATTGAGCTACTGTAGATACCATACAGGTTGGTCAAAATAATAATATTGCAATCACTTTGATACAAATTGAGAATGGAAATGCAATATAATAAACTTTTATCAGTTCATATTGCTTTTGATCAGTGTGAGCACCACATGCACTGCTGTTTCATTCTGATCGAAGCAGCGAAAGCAAAATATATTGTAAATCACATTGTTTTGTGGTTAATAATTATGTAAGACCTTATTGTGGTTTCAGATTAAGTTGTTCGGTCAAAATGAATTCCAGTCCCTCACATTCTATTTTCCCCCTAAGCATTTAGACCACAAGTTAGTCAGTTGTCATATTTGTAAAATTTCATCAGAATTGCCATGTGCATAATGTAAACAAGCACATTTTTATTTATTTTGAAGATAATAACGTGGTCGTAGTATTGTTTCTGTACTTTGTAGTTCCAGACGACACATGCTGTACCAGACAAGTGGTTCGATACACTGGTGCTTAACACTTTTTCCAAGGTGTTACAATTCATGTTTTCACAGCAAAAGTCACGTTTGTGATGGGAATAGCTGTAAGATTATATAGCTTAGAAATAACTCTGTAATGGCTCTGTATATGAGCTCTATAGAGAGAATTTCATCAACCCAAACTATTTCTTTCTTTTGTTAGCTCACTTGTACTTTGAGGAAATGACTTTGTTGTCGATTTATAGTAGATAATGACGGTTTTCATACATACTGTACTCAGTTCACGAGACTGCTTAACATTCATGGTGAACATTTGCAGTGCTAATGCATAATACAACCTAAAGGATGAATTTTTTTGTGCTTCAAACTGAACACACACTTTTCTTCATGCATGTTCATTTGGTTTTTATACTACAAGGACACTGATGTTACTGCATCCTCCATGAATCTTTTTCAAAAATGATAAATTGAGTTCACAGGACACAAGATCCCAGTACCCAGAGGACAAGCTTCACACACTGGCTATTGTTTCTACTTATACTTCTCTTATATTACTCAATAATGTAAGCCAAAGCCATAAAACATGCTCAAATGTAAAAATACTTATGACCCTTGAAAAATAGTTCCTTTTATTTGTCTTTCTAATGGTGGTATGTGTCAAAGCTGTTGATTTCCGAGCATGTAAATGTGCAAATGAGGCCACTGAAGGATGAAAAAGGCTGTAAGATTGCGAAACTGACCAGCACATTAAGTGAAAAGATGTAATTAGTTGTGTCTTAGCAGAACAGCCTGATAACACTGATTTGCGTATAGCCTTAGCAACTGTCAGAGTGGACTTGGAGGACCTGTAATTAGCTTAGCATCTTATTTATTTTCAGGGAAGATTTGATGGTGATCGTGGGTGGTGTGTACTGTGGATTGAATCCCAGCCTTGTCCTCCCTCAGTTTTTGCAGGCGTGCTTTGGATGAATGTTTCATAAAAGCATCAGAAACTCTTGCCTTTGCTTTATGTTGTGGTAGATAGCAGTGTTAGAGCTATCAAGCTGGCAATTCTACAGACAAACACATTCAGCGATTAGCAGAGTTTGAAACTATAGCTTGCCAAGCTCCGAGCTACTCAAATAGCATCAGCCTCAGGCTACCCTTTGGAAAAAGTAGCTTGCAACATTACAGTCTTCTAACAAAACTTCACTCAAGCTATGTTAGGGGCTGTTTGCTTAATTGCGTAATGTTTTTGAAAGACTGCACAATATATTGTTTCAGCATGGATATTGCAATGTGTGTGTCCGCAGTAGTCACATCGCTGGGCGTGCAATGTTGAGTTGGGATTATAGTTGATCAACAATTGGGAATACATAAGATTTTTGAAGTCATTGCAAAGTGTAACCATAACAGAGTGAATCTTTATCATTTGCATGCATTTCAAGAGTTTAAACCATTCCTGCACAACATTTGTGACTTAATAAAGAACATTTTTACTGAATTACTTCAATGAAGACCATATAAGGTTATTTTACAGTTCATTATTCAATTTCTCTACCTGAATACTGTCTGACTCTCTGTTACTTTTACATTTTTCTTTACTCTGTTTATTACATTTTATACATGATTTACAATCTTACAAAATCACCACAATAAATCTAAATTCAAGATTTCATTTTCCCATCATATTGCAACATATATTGCAAAAAGTAAATACAGTTGAAGTAAAAAAAATTAGCCCTCCTGATTAATTTTTCCCCCTCAATATCTGTTTAACGAAGACAAGATTTGATCAACACATTTCTAAACATAATAATTTTAATAACTCATTCCTAATAGCTGATTTATTTTATCTTTGCCATGATGACAACACATAATATTTGACTAGATATTTTTCAAGACACTTCTATACAGCTTAAAGTGACATTTAAAGGATTGACTAACTAGGTTAACTAAGCAGGATAGGGTAATTAGGCAAGTTATTGTATAATGATGGTTTGTTCTGTAGACTATCAAAAAAATTTTGCTTAAAGGAGCTAAAAATGTTGACCTTAAAAAAAAAATTAAAAACAATTTTTATTCTAGCCAAAATAAAACAAACAAGTCTTTCTCTAAAAGAAAAAATATTATCAGACATACTGTGAAAATCTGGATCAGCTTATAGACACAGCTTTCAAACAGTCCTGTGTATCATTGTAAGCACTTGATGAAGCAGTAATAATTGGAGCCAATTATAAATAGTCATATCTGTTGAGCAGATGAACACAATGGCCAATCAGAGGTGTTTAAGAACTCACTCAACAGCACTCAAAAAGCAATTCAATTCAAGTTTATTTATATGCTATCTTAAAAAAAAATGCTGCTGTCATCACAGTTTTTACATTTCATTATCAACTGGTTTAGTACCAACTCAGTGTCACTTGACAGAATAATTCTGAATAATTATTTTAATTGATTAAGAAATTTAATCTCATAAATGATACTTATGAATAAGACACTGATGTGTCATCTAAGTACTTAGTCATATGCCACATCACAAACTGTGTTTTCACCTGGATTTTGAAATTAGAGGAGGAACATTTTTTAAAAGTAAAAAAAAGTCAAACAAAAATGATTTTTTTTTACCTTTTACAATTAAAACCATCAGATGCTAAAATCATTTTCACTGATGTTAAACAAGCTTAAATTTGTTAAAATCTCAGTAAAGTGCATGACCCTTTATGATTTTGTATATGTATCTGTACAGTATATTTATAAAGATGATATCAAATATTGACAAATGTTAACAGATATCAATAAATGAACATGACAAAACAAGCGTTTAGTTTCTCTTTTGTTTTATGGGATTCTGTCTAATGTCTCTCCTTCAGTTGAAGTCTATTGATATCCCAAAGTCTGTTTCATTATTTACTTGAAAGAACAAGTATGTGCAAGAAACACTAAATAATCAGTTTGTTGCTAAAAAAGAAGACCTTTAATGAGTAATATTGGGTATGACTCAAGCATATTGGTAAACCATTTAACCAATTAAACCAGTTCTCTGAAACAAATCCGATTTCCCCAGCAGTGCTTGAGAAAGGGAGGACGTCCTCGTGAAACATGTTTGATATTTCCATCAGCTTTCTCGGTTGTAAGGCTGTCATCATCTCACTTCAGACCTTGAATAACCACCTCTCCTCAGATGTCCCTGTCAGTGTTTCCTTCATCCCTTTATCTCACTGTTGCTTTTTTCCTCCGTTCGCACTTGTCTACAGAACAAAGTGCAGATTTTTTTTTTTCTTTTTTCATTACGCAGTGTTTTTGGGCTGCTTGTGGAAGTGTAATGAGCACCATTGCAAGCTCAATAGCTGTTTCCATGCCAGCCCCTCGGGCCACAAGAGTACAGACAGCTTCCCACTGATCTGTTCTATAAGACTGTCGTCGCACCAGGCCGTCACAGAGATGAAGCTGTGCTCAGAAAATGTAAAGAACACAGCACTCCTTCACCCCTCGCAGCAAACGGTGCGCTCACAGACCCCAGAGCTCCAGAGTGTCTTTTATTTCCTCTCCAAATGAAAGCAACATTTTATAAAGTGCTATACAGAAATCAATAGGGAAAGCTTGTACAGAAAGGTTTCCAATCGCTCAGATTCATTTTACCTCACAAGCCAAAGCTAGAAAGTCCACAGCAGTAAACGTACCGATATTGTCTCCTGTCGTCATAACTACATGTTGTCATTATTTGTTCAAGTTGTTGAATTTATGTTAGTAATTTTTGTTATTGTTGCGGCAAGAGGTTTAAGAGCTGTTATACTAAAGAACGTACCACTTTTTGTGTTTCTAAGATGCAGTCAAACAGCGTGCGTGATTATGTTCATGTTCTTAAAGCAGTCGTGCTTAGTGGACAACATTTGTGTTAAGCCTTTTTCATTTATGGGTGTAAGGTCATAAAATCTTTTGAATTATTGAGACGTGCGATGAGTGAGAAGAAAGTGTTACTGTGAATTAAAGTGCATCCAATAATAACGCCTTCTGGTTTTCGGAAGAGATTTACTACTTATCACAGCGATGTGCATGAGAATTTAAGCTTTTGTTTAATCGAGATATTGATATAATTTCAATTATATATAGATCTAATGACCTGCAGCCATGAGACAGATGGTTCAGCTATTCATTCATTCATTCATTCATTCATTTTCATTCATTCATTTTCCTTTGGCTAAAGCCCTGCTCACGATGAGATTTCAGCCATGATTGTGGCATCTGTGACAAATTTAGGAAATCTTAAAAGATTTCTGAATTCCTAGGCTAAAATCTGTGATCTTTGGTTTGACATGTTTACAGACAGCCGCTTAATGCCTGTTGCCATCAAATTTTCCCTCCAATGAAGTTCTGGCAGTGTCAAAAGGTTTCAGACACATTCCTGCATTGTGACAACAGGTGTGATTAGCGTCAATCTAAGAAGCAATAATAGTGCAGAATCTGATCATGCAATCCATGTGACAATGCAAATGACCATGTGACATGTCCAGACAGTTTTTTTTTTCTTCCTGGTGTTTATTGTTGGGGCGTGCTGTGTGCAAAATTGCAACTACAGATTGTTTATATTTGCTGCGAGGAATCATTTCAGAAGGCGGGATAGTGAAAGTGTCATGGGTGGATGACATCAAACTCTGGAAGACTATCTTCATAGTCTTTCAGTCTGACATTATGATGGCTGAGATCTTAAAGTATGACATAGGAGCCATGTTCGTGCAGTCTGGGTTACTACAATTTTTCAGATTATAAAAAAATCGCACAGTATGAGTCGGCCTTTAGTCTCTATTTTAGAGGTAACCACACTGGAATGAACAGCCAACTATTCCAGTATATGTTTTAAGCAGCAGATACCCTTCCAGCTGCAATCCATTATTGGAAAACACCCATATACTCTCACATTCATACACACTCATACGTTACGCACAATTTAGTTTATTCAATTCACTATAGCGGATGTCTTTGGACTGTGGGGGAAACTGGAAGAAACCCATGCGAACACGGGGAGAACATGCAAACTCCACACAGAAATGGCAACTGGCCCAGCCGGGACTCAAAACAGTGATCTTCTTGCTGTGAGGCAGCAGTGCAAACCACTAAGCTGCCGTGCTGCTCAGTACAGTTATATAAACTTCAAATATGAGAGAAGTGTAAATCTGTGCAAATTCCCCATGATTTACTTACCACACTCAGATCAATATATAGTTCTCAAATTTTAATACATGGATTATACATGGAAAATCATCACCAGAACAAATTGATTTCTCGTAAACACTGTTTGCTTTCATTGTTGTAAAATTCATGCATGTAAAAAAGTAAGACTTTTTAGGTTATTTCAATACATTTGTAAACATGCTGAATATTAACCAAATGAACTGGTCTCTTTTCTGTTATTTGCCAAAAGGGCCAGGCTATCATACTGTTGATAAACAGAGAACATAAGTTAAGCTTTTTTCTCAATGGTATTGTAAATAATAGAGAGGAAAAATACCATTTATAATAATGCACTTTCAGTGGAAGTCTCATCTGTAAATCAGTTACAGTACCATCTGTAAATCTCTCTAAATAATCTTATTCTAGACTAAAGCACTTATGGTTATGCTTTACCAACAATGAGTGGAATATTTTTTATATGTAATCTAGCTCTTTTTGGTTTTATGAATGCATTTCAGAATGACAGTAGTTCAGTATGACTCAGATACAAAATACAAAGCAATTTTATGTTGCTCGCACATGTATATTTCTTGTGGCTATACTTTTGAAATGCATTTAAGATTATTAAATTCCTTATTATATTTTTATTTTCCTTTTTTTTTTCACTTATATTTTCTTAAATTGCTAGCAAACCGGATTTGGTTTAACTTCAGTTGATCTCCAGATATGTCAGCCATAATCTGAAACTAATGCTTCTATGAGAAATTTGACTACGGCAGGTCATAAATAACAAACACACACAAAAGAAAAAAAAAAAACATGTGTAAACAACAGCTGCTGTTGTAGCAGGATGAGGTGCACTGAGGGTAAAATGTCAGGCCAGAGAGGTAGTGATTTAAAAAGACAAGGTCAAGTTTTCATTGGAGCGCACATATAAAAGCAGACGACAGCTTAATCTCACAACATTTAAAGAGGTTATTATAAGCTAATGTGAAACAGCCACTCCACCCCATCAGAAGCACAAATGTTTTTTTTTTTTCTCCTTTCGTAAGCATGTACACATCTGTCGCTTGTGGTTGTTTCTGGTTATGCAAAGCATCAAATGCACTGCATGCTTGCATGTACTCTTTATTCACTTATCCAGAGTGCCGCAGCATTTGCTAGCTTAGTTATGGAAACAAAGTTTCTTCTTAAAATCAAAACAAGTTGGCCTTTTTAATCTGAGTTACGGTCTATATATGTCACAGCTATAACCGTGGACCGGAGTGTCTGAACGTGTTTCTAAGCTCTCAGCGCAAGCCGTGGCATTTCTGTATGCACCCGCTACGAGATGAAAAGCGCGATACGCCGTCTCCAGTTGTTTCTCAGAAGATATCTCTGAGGCCCAGATGGTTTCATTCGGTAACGCTCTGCACAGCACAGACGCTCAACCCACACGCTACCTTTAACAGCGTGCCTCATCCCCTCTGCCAGACGGGGAGATATTTTCAACCGTTCGGGATCCCTCCACAGTCTTGTTTTATAAACATACACGAACACCCACTTCCCTTCCCACATTCACGTCTGCACTGACAGCTCTGGCAGCTTCACTCTTCTGGGCTTTAGATTGTTTGGGTGTGTGCGCAGTTCTCTTAGTTCCCTACAAACACAGATAGACCCCCAACGTAATCACTTCTTTCTTCTAGCACACATAGCACATTTGGACTGCGCTGCCCGCTCAAAATTTGATCTACAAGCCTGCTGAACAGAGGTGTGTAGGGATGAAAAGGCCGCTAGTTTTGTTTGCTCAACATGGTCGAGAGAGCAGTGATCCAACCCTAGGCTTGTTCTTTGAAGCACTCCTCCATTGGCTTGTATCTGTGAGCAGTATCTATTTAAATTAAGGTTGCTAGTATTTAAATATTTCTGGTCTATGCGATGCATTGCATGCCAAAGCATTTTGTCGTCAACATTACTGTCATTTTGCGGCAGTGATATTTGGCAGAGAGTTGCTTTACATTTTAATGGGTGTCCTATTAAAACCATCACGTCGTAATAAACTGCGCAAACAAGCGCACATGCTAACGCGTGTCAGTAAACAAAGTACAAATGCTCTGCCGGGAGTCGTAACTCCTGCATGTCACCCGGCATTGTTGACCTTCAATCTCAATTACAGCACATTCATAAAGGGCCTTTTTATAACGTGTAATGATGCTGCTGGACCTCCTTTAGCAGACGTCTCCTATTTCATTTAATGGCCTATATCATTAATCTAAGCACCTGAAACATCTGGGGATACAGGGGCAAATTAAGCCTGTCAGAGTGCCTGAGATGTGTTTAGTGCTCATACTGTATATACAAAAAAACAAGAAAAAAAGATCTGGGCATGACATCAAAAACTGGTTTATAATGTAATAATAACTAATTCCAACATTCAAACATTAGCAGTAAATGTGTCACCTTGATTTGTCACTGAAATAATTTGTTTTAGGGAAAAACCCATTGCTGCTAATCTCATTGCTTTCTGTGAGGGCACTATGCCTGATTAATTTAAGCAGTTGATTTGGATTGCATTAATGTAGGCTACAGGATAGTTTAGGATTAAATAGCATCCCAGTGCTGATAAAGAGGCATTATTCCTTTGCAGGTCATAGAAAAAAGCTCTGTTTAAGGTTAATGCATGCTTAATAATTACTTTGATTCACGTGTGTATAATCTGTCTTCTGGCAATGAAAAAAGAATGCCATTGTATGGAAGCTGCCTTACACAGAGAATAGCCCAAACATCTGTGACTTTAATGCTAGTGCTAAAGGCAATTTGCTGGATGTGCTGCAGCCAGTCTTTACATTGTGTATGTTGCTAAGCAGACGCTGAATGCCAGTGCCTGTGTGCATACTCTCATACAAAACAATGTCGAGAGACTTTGTGAAGTCTAACATTTCTAATTATCCCACAGCGCCACCCATGTATCTGGACACATTTCTGGAAAGATGTCTTAAAGATAGTAGTACCAGTTCCTTGCTTTACAAGGGTTTAGAACAGGTAAAAAGTCATCAATGGAGAACATTAAATCTGCTTGACAAGAAGAAGTTGCAGTAGAAATTCCAAGTGAAATTTGGGAGCAAATTGGTTCACGGATGTTCCATTAATGCAAGACATCATCTCATTCAGTTTAAAGTGCTTCATAGGCTTCATTATTCCAAATGTAAATTGAATAAAATATTTCAAGATGTGGGCATCACTGGGGCGCAGTGGGTAGCATGATCACCTCACAGCCAGAAGATAGCTGGTTTAAGCCATGGCTGGGTCAGTTGACATTTCTGTGACATTTCGGAGTTTGCATGTTCTTCCCATGTTGGTGTAAGTTTCCCCCCGGTGGTCCAGTTTTTCCTACAGTCCAAAGACATGAGCTATAGGTGAACTGAATAATCTAAACTGGCCGTAGTGTATTTGTGTGAATACAAGAGTGTGTGGGTATTTCCCAGTGTTGGGTTTCAGGTGGAAGGGCATCCGCTGTGTAAAACATATACTGGATTAGTTGGTAATTAATTCGCAATGGCGGCCCCTGATTAATAAAGGGACTAAGCCGAAAAGAAAATGAATACATTTCCAGAAGTGTCGCCATTGTGTGACTAATGTCAGTTTTTAGATTTTAACTTGTCTCATTCCTGTTATGTGTCCCAATTTACAGGGTTTCTGGAACAAAATGTCAAGTTTTTTCAGATACATTAGACATTCTGATTGAATCTGATCCTGAATTAATTTTATTTGGAGTTTGCAAAGTTTCTGAAAGAATTTTTAAAACTTACACGGATACAGTTTGTTTCATATGTGTTGATTTCTGCATAAAAACTTATCCTTTTGTTTTGGAGGAAAAAAAAAGTTCCAACTTTTAAATTATGGCTGACAGAGCTAACGAAACGCGGTATACCCTAATAGACAAGATTTGTTATTTAAAAAAAATTTGGTCTCCTTTTATTTCCTTTTTATACTTAACTTGTGTTTAATATTTTTACTATGCCTTTAGTACCTACTTTTACCATTGAATAGTACTGGTGGGTTGGGGGAATGCATGTTTTTTATTATTATTATTTTTAGGACTTTTTATTGTCTAATTGTTAAAATGTAAGATGTGTATTTACAGGTGAATGTCTGCTAAAATTTCTAATAATAAAAATATTTAAACCAGAACACAATGTCGATTCACATACTGTATGTAGATTCACTTCTGAAGTATGATAGGTTTAAAACTGTGTCCTTCCTGTGAAAGAACATTGCAGTTTGAGCTACTGCTCTCTGTTCTTGGAAATGGCGAGTTATGCAAGTACTGGGCTACTCCACAGCAGGGGCTGACCTGACAAGTCTGAAATAGTCTGGACATAAACACTTATTGTAGACTGACCATTGTGATTCAGAATAAGTTAAAACTTTGTAATGATGTGCTCTTTTGAATTTGAACCAAAATGGTTACATTCTACACCTTTAATTTATATGTGTACACAAGTGTTTTTTCAGACGTTTTCTGCTATTCCCCAAATTGAAGGTTAGGAAGGGCTTCAATACCCACCTGTCTCCATTTAACCAAACAAAATGCTTATAAATAAGGGCTTCCAAATTAACTTTAATGAAATAACATCACATATAAAACATGACATCAAATAATAACATTTATAACTTAACAATGTAACATTTTTTAATCGTAATAAACAGTCATGTAAACATCTTAATCTCATAATTACTGCTATGATCAGAGTGTGCTTGTGCCAAGATGCGCACAGTTGTTCACACAGTGCCATGAATGAACTTTTCTAAAGTTGTCCCTCTACTTATTAAACAGCTGACTGCACAATTTGTGTTGTTTAAATTCATCCTGTGTGCATAGAAACTGATGTAATCACGAGGCTGTCTAATCATCTGCGGAAATGTGTTTTGCTTTTGATGAAAGTAGATTAAACCTGTAAACATTGGTAATTTAAAGAGAAAACAGAAATAAGTCTTCTTAGTAAATAATCTAAATAACAGCCATGAAGGTGTCTACCTGTGTTAGGATACTACTACTTAGGACTTACTACTAAGTCTTTGATCACTGCAAATAATCCCATTATTGGTGCACATGTACAGTTGAAGTCAGAATTATTAAACTCCCTGAATTATTAGCCACACTGTTTATTTTGTTTTCCTAATTTCTGTTTACCGAAGTGAATTTCTAAACATAATATTTCATTTCTAAAAACTGATTTATTTTATCTTTGCCATGATGACAGTAAATAATATTTGACTAGATATTTTTCAAGACTTTTCTATTTAGCTTAAAGTGAAATTTAAAGGCTTAACTAGGTTAATTAGGTTAACTAGGCTGGTTGGGGTAATTAGGCAAGTTATTGTATAATGATGGTTTGTTCTGTAGACTATGGTGAAAAATATAGGTTAAAGGGGCTAATAATTTTGACCTTAAAATAGTTTTTTTTTTTTTTTTATTGAAACCGCTTTTATTTTCATTTGGGAAATATTTTACAAATAAAAATAAATAATAAATGGGGGCTAATAATTCTGACGTCAACTGTATGTAGTCTGTATGTATTGTCGGGGGGAAAAAAGTCAGACAATTAAAAAGTCTCCAAATTCTTACTCTCCAAATTACAAGTGGCTTAGTAAATGAAAACTACAGTGGCCAAGAGGAGCTTAACATGCTGCAATTTAAGAAAACAAACAGAAAATGCCATCAAATTGAGAAAAGAACTTCATCAGTTTGACAGCACACATGCTGCAAATTGTCACAACGCAAGCACATTTAAAACAAAATTTTCACAGAACTCAAACAATTAATAAAATGTGCTGCATTTTCTCACAACACAATAAGAATTGAACCCAACGGAAATGTTTCAAGGGGACCCAAAAACATGACAGACGCTGCTGCGCCGTGACTAAAAAAGGGAATTTCTTTGTTTTTGTATTTTAATATTCATATTCTTGTGTCTTTAGTATTAATTAAATAACAATAACCTAAATAGCCAGGTCCGTCATGTTTTAGAGTCACCTTGAAACATTTCTATTGTGTTGTGAGAAAATGCAGCACATTTTATTAATTGTTTGCGCTGTGTTCAATTCAATTCAATTCAGCTTTATTTGTATAGAGCTTTTACAATGTAGATTGTGTCAAAGCAGCTTCACATAAATGGTCATAGCAACTGGAACAGTGTGGTTCAGGTTTTAGTGTTTAAGTTCAGTTCAATTCAGTTTAGCTCAGTTCAGTGTGATTTAATCATTACTGAGAGTTCAAACACTGAAGAGCAAATTCATCGATGCGTAGCTCAACCAATCCTGAACCATGCGAGGCAGTGGCGACAGCGGAGAGGGAAAAAAAACTTCACCTGATGGGAGTGAAGAAAAAAAACCTTGAGGGAACCAGACTCAGTTGGGCACGACCATTTTAATTTCTCCGCTGGCCAAAAGTCTTGTGCAGAGCTTCATTCGCTGTGGTTTAGGCAGGAAGATGGCCTCAGCGAAGACTCGTCTGTCCCTGTAAAAATGCAATGGGTTTTTTAAAAATGTATCTGCTTTGTGATTACTTTGTGACTGCTGAAGATCTTTTTTTTTATTTGCTGGTGTTTTTTTGTAATTGCATGTGTTTTCTTAAATTGCAGCACATTAAGCTCTCTCGTCACCATAGATAACAAATTATTTGTGTGTGCATGTTTTGGTGAACTTTAGTTTTATAACCGTTTTACTGTATAGACAGAACTGCACGAGAATAAGTTTCATGTTTCTACTATACCACGGCTCGAGTACATTTACATTTTACATTTACTAGTTTTCCTGAGGGCTTCAGCTGTGTTGTCCCAATGGGGCTTCTTTGACTGCCAGAGAATGGTACTCCCATGCTTGTGGAGATGGATGGTTTAAATATGCCCTGTGGTGCAGTTCATATTCCTCCGTGGCGAGGGTTTGACAGATCTCTGTGAGCAATGCTCTGGACTAGTGAAAGGCAAAGTTTGCCTCCCCGGGTGCATGTAAGAGCCCAATTTGAAACAACAAAGAGAAACGATATCTCCTGTTGGAGTCTCTGACTGGAGATCAGGCATATCACTCAGACTCCATCTGTGTTATCTGGGGATAACAAAAGGTTTCAACGGATATGTTATATTGTGGAATAAAGCTTGATCTTTTTTAATCAAGATCTGCCATTTGTCTCTGCATTAGGGATGTGTGGGAAAAAGCGTTCCTCTATTTCCTGAGGATTAGATTTAGAGATCTCCGCATCCTTCCTGTATTTTTGGCTGTGTGAAATAACACGCAGATTTTCAAAGAGTACCGTCCAGCAAATGTCATCCTAGATTTTCAGCTGTGATAAAGTACATATCTCCAACCAGACTGCACGTACGGAATCCGCCAAACAGGCATATCAAGGGATTAGAGGAAACCGCCGATACGTCAACAAATATTCTGGCGAACAGTTCAAAACAGATATTGGATGGAAGAGAGGAAATAATAATTTACACTTTTGCTCACAGACACAAGCACAAATGCACACATTCTCCCACACTGACACAAGCTGTGAATGTGAGGTGGAAGGTGACTCACTGTGCTCGCTGGCAGACAGGAATCCCTGCTGCAGGAAAATCCTGTCTATGAGGGAGACACATGTATGCATACATAAGTTCAAGCCAGTTTTGCGAACATGCTGTATTGATATTTTTAGAGCAAACCCATAGCCCATCACGATTTGGTTGGAGGACTCATTAAAGCGTGAAATGGACTTTTCTCTCTTTGCTGTATTTTACATCACTGCTTGTATTTGAGATGCATATCCAAACAAAGCAGTTACTGTAGAGATGCTAACACTCCTCGAACTTTCACATATACTGTTATGTTTCTTAAAAGGCATCTTTCACCCTTATTGTGGCCAACATATTGAATTTAAATATTTGACAGTTAACAGACAAGTATGCATTCAGAAAAGTATGCATAGGGATGCAAGTATGCATCCCTTGATTTCACCAAGTAGGACATGCTTTTGGATTAACATCTATGTTGATCCTGGAACAACATTACAATCAGCCAATCAGAATTAAGGGATATGTTTACCTATTATGTTAAATTTAGGCTTACGGTCAGGTTTATTCACCTCTACATGATTGTTATCCAACTATTATTCCTTTCTGACTTTGGGAATAATTTACAGTTATGGTTGGGTTTTAGGGCTAGGGAATAGTTATGGATTACATTTTCAAACAAAAATGATGTTCATCCATAGATGTTAAACCAGGAATGCTTCGTACTTGGCAAAATCATGACTTGCATGCATCTATGTCAGTAAGCCCAAGATCAGTTGTAATAAACAGTAAATTGGTAATCGGTACAAGCACTCTGATGGCTTTCATTATTCAGTGTCACATGATCCTGACAGAAATCTGTCTACATGAATATGCTGATTTGAAGCTTGAAAAACACTTATCTTTATCATTACATTTTTAAACATTTGTACGTCTTAATATACTGTAATTGTTTGTATCATGCAATTATAAGTAAACAAAATGAAAAACTAAAACTAGAGACCAGATTCTAGGTTTTTTGCACACTAAGGTTTAACATTTTCATGTGCATTTTTTGCATATTCAAATCTGAAAAATCTTGTCATGCACACAAACCTTGCACACTAAGTCTGATGTGGATTAATTAATTAGTTGCTAAATGATTAGCAAAACAGTACAAAATAGAGTCTTTGAGTAGTGAAGATAAATTTGTTGTCTTCTCCCTTCTTAACAAAAGAAAAAAAAGGAAATATTTGTTCCATCCCATTCTAGCATACAATAAACTACATAACATTTGTATTTATACACTCTGTGTGTATATATATATATATATATATATATATATATATATATATATATATATATATATATATATATATATATATATATATATACACATTTATTTTCTTTTGGGCGTAGTCCCTTTATTAATCTGGGTTCGCCACAGCAGAACGAACCGCCATATCAACATGGCATATTACATGAACATATCACGCACTTGTTTTACGCAGTGGTTGACCTTCCAGCTGCATCCCATCTCTGGGAAACATCAATACACACTCATTCACACTCATACACTACGGACAATTTAGCCTACCCAATTTACCTGTACCGCATGTCTTTGGACTGTGGGGGAAACTGGAGCACCCGGAGGAAACCCACGCGAATGCATGGAGAACATGCAAACTTGCAAACATGCAGCGACCTTCTTGCTGTGAGGCGACAGCACCACCTACTGCGCCATTGCGTTGCCCAAGCCTTTTATAAATGAGTATATGAATTTATATATATTTGTATATTGTATAGTTTGGGGTTAGTGGGATTTTAAAATGTTTTAAAATAAGCTTCTCCTACTCAACAAGGCCATCAGTATTCATGAATGTAATAATATCATCAATGAATGACAACAAAACAGTAATGATTCGTTTATTTGACCTTAGTGGTAGGAGTTTCGGACACCCAATTTGTAAGCGGAGATCATGCAGATGTCTTAGAGGCTGTGCTAAAAGGTAGATCATTTTAACAACTCCTGTTTCCTCCTCTGAAACACCTAGTTCAAAAAACCTGGCAAATTCCTTGCAAGCACATGTCACTAAGTAAACAGTAGTTAACTAGTTTTTTTTTTTTTTAATTCCTTAAATGTTTGTGTAATTGAGCCATGCTACTTTTGAATTTCTGTTGCCTTTTTTAAGGCTTCTAAAACATTTGTGTTTTTAATGTAAGAAATATAGTAGAATCACTCAGTCTTCAGTAGATTCACCCGCTCTCTCAGTATTTTCACTCATGTTGATGCTTTTATGAGATTGTTGTCAATCAGTCTTATAAAATCACACAAATGTTCATTGTTTAGTAAATGAGGCCCTAGATTTGTACATATCTTACAGAAATGTGAGTGACCTGCTATCCCACCACAATATTTTTACATATTTTCAGTATCATTATTCAATGCAATTGTATTTTTATTGTTTTTTTTAAATTATTTTATTGTTTTGAGTATTTTTCTGCATCCTTTAAAGTGGTTGCAAAGGTATTCTTGCTGGTTTCAGCAAGCAGGTAGTTGCTAGCTGGCCATAATACTGCGTGATTCAGGTTTTCTCTCTATTAGTGTAGAGTATGGGGATTTTTTTTGTCTGTTTTGAAAGTCCGATCACTTGGTATTACAATAACATACCTCTTGACATCAGGCTGCACAATTTGAGCTATTATTTATGTCCGTGGAATAAGCAACGCTGGACAAGTTGCACACTGAATAATGCTTAAGGTTTCCTCAAGCTAACAAAAAGCTGTTGTTTACCGCACAGATATTTGATGCATTTTTCAAATCAATCCCATGATGCAGCTGAAAGCCCAAAGGCAAAATCCATGTTTCTCTCTTAGGGCATTGGACAGTGTGTCATCTACATCTCTGTCAGGCTGACAGCTAGGGAATTGTGTGCCGTGTGACTGCCACAGCCCCGAGTCCTGCCTTCTTGCAGTCTGTCAGCTTGTTAGAGAGACCTCACATCTCCTGGCTAGTCAATAATGACTGCTGGATTACTCCTTTAAGACCAGACTGGCCTCAATTTAAAGATCAACAGCTCTTTGGTGGCCAGCGCTGGCTCACTGGAAGTTTATCCATTGAGATCTGCCTCAAGGTCGAGCACTGTGAGTTCTCAGGCTGACTTGCGGCTTGGTCATTTACAGGAAACTCTGCCATTTGTGTTAGATTTCTTTCCTTTTTTCATCGTGTCATTTGAAAAGGTTACTGTCGGACTTTTGGGAAATAATATTTTCTTACCTCAGACTCTTACAGTACCATGGATTGCAACTGCCATAGATCTTGACAAATATGGCTTTAAAAATGTATACGTAATCTAGCACCTAGCTATCTCTCTGATCTTCTCAATTTTTACACACCTTTGAGCTTACTGAGATTTTCTACTGCTGAATTGTTAAGAGTTGACTACGCTTATTTCATTTGATAAACTTGACTGTTGAGTTTTAGAGTATAAATAAAAGGTATTTTTATTATTGTTTGTATCATTAAAAGTTTATCATTTTGCATAATCACACTTGAGTTTGAGTTTTTTTTTAAGAATGCTCCCCAATTCTTCATTTATATATCCAAAGTACTTTAGAAACAACAGAATTGTAAAATACTACAATTTCAAATAACATTAACAGCAAAAATAATAATAATGTTATTTTTTGTAAATTAATTTTCAGCAGGCATTAGTCTATTGTTAGTGTCACATGAACCTGTCATAAGGAATATGCTGATTTGATCCTTGAAAAAAATATGTTATTGTCATCACAATTGGACATTTTTGTACTTAATAAATTGGGATCAAATTCTTCATAGCAGCTAGGTCATTCTAATCTAATTCTAAGAGTCAGTTTAATCTATCTAATTGATGCCTAGTATATTTTTGGACGGTTGTTAGATTTTTACACAGCCCCAAATTCAGCCTTGTTTTAGCTGGACATCAGTGTTTGGATTTTTATTAGATGTAATTTATACACGAAATGGCTTGGTGGGGAAATACTGAGACTGTAAAAGACATGTGCCTCTGATTGAGCATTTTTTTTTAAAGGAAAAAATCCAGCAAATTCTCATACAATGCAAAAAACTGTTTCAGGAAAAAAGGGGCTGAAATGCTAAAGACTGCAACAAAAAATAAAATAAAATAAAATAAAATTAAATTAAATTAAATTAAATTAAATTAAATTAAATTAAATTAAATTAAATTAAATAAATAAATAAATAAATAAATAAATAAATAAATAACAAATATCACAACTTTTAAGCCCTACTAAGCCCAAGCCCAACTATAGTTGCCGCAGTTCAAAGTTGCCATTTTCCTTTTGTAAGTAATTTTCTACATGTTATCCATGTTTAATTTCTCAATGATATGCAAGCAAACAACCAAATAAAAGATTTCAAGAAAGAAAAAAGAAAACGAAATTAATTTCTTTCCTGTCACATGAGGCCTTCAACTTCCTACCCCTAATTTCAGGATGCAAAATGAAGGCAACCCTCCCAAATAAAGGCAATTTTCATGTTACTAAAATTTCTATTTGTTAGCAAATACATTTCAACTTATTCATGAATGTCTCTAGATTAATTCAAACAAAACAAATCTTTCAAGAGATCTATAGTTTTTTGTATTCTTTGTCAAAAGTTCAAGCAGTGGGCAAATCACTTGTACATACATCATGGGCAATTAAGGAATAATGTGTTAATAAATCAGGGTTATTGTTTTTTGATTTATATTCAAAAATGTAAAAAAAAAAAAACCTGAAGAAAATGATTGCAATATATGTTCATATAGGACACTGTTAACAAGGCTACATACATGAAACCAGTTTTGAAAAATTCGGGCATTAATGTGTTAAATTATATTAAAATGTACATAAATGAAAATGTTTATTTTACTGCAATTCTGGATCCATGACCATAATCAGGCATCTAAAAACAATCCCTCACAATCCGATTCATCACAACAGTGAATTTTGTATGTATAATAACAATATTTCAAAGTGTGATTTATTAATTTTGTGTAGATTTGTTTATTACTTTTTTTCCGGTAGGTGGGTGGGAGGGTTTTAGAAGGGTATTTGTTTGTATTAATATGATTAGGAAAAACAAACCATTAAAAACAAAATGGCTCTGTTGTATTTTTATTCTATTGTATATGAACAGTGCATGTCCAGTTTGATAAAATAAGATAACCAAGTTGCTTGATAAATAAATCAGTAGTAAATCTCGGAGACACACATAACACTCAAATGGCACTGTTTTCATAGAATGACCCTGATCCATTAAGAGTGTCCTTCTCAGCCCTCACTGCCAGTTGGTGCCAGTGTGAACTGGACTACAACCAGCCATTCAGTCCCAGTGTCTCTCCGTCTTGAGAGCTTTATGCATGATGCATCTCTCACACAAGAGCTGCATAAATACTGCAGACCAAGAAACATCCTCAACAGGAAAATGATTTGCTTTTCTCCTATTCTAAAATTGATTTTAGATTTAACATCTTAAGATTTTAAGATCTATGTTGTGTATAAAGAAACTTAGGACCTACAGTATTTACAGTGGGCCTTCACACATTTTTCCCTCCCAGTATCTGAGTAAACACACAGGAGAGCTGAAGCAGAGACACTTTAAGTGCACTCAGAATCTAGGGACATTGCTTTTCATAGAGCTGGTGTTAAAAATCTACCACACAGCCGAAAGGTCACTCTCTTCAGGGAGGCTGAACGGAGAGTTTTAAGTGCTTGCGGTTAGACTGCTCTTCAAAAGGCAATGGGCTCTTAGCTATTCATCATGGAAAAAAATCACTCTATAATCAACAAAGAGATGAACGACAGAGAGAAAGGATTAATAGTAGCACTTAAAAAATATGTGTTTGAATTGGTAATCTGTGGCATGTTCCGCAGTGTAAGTATTGCTGCAGCACTTTGGATGCGTCCAGAGGCTTGATATCATGCCAGAAAGCTTGCAAAAGTACACTAACATGCAAATATGAATACTATTAAGTCAGGAATTAATGCTGGGAACTCAAAGAGAGTGAACCGTAACACATAAAGCGCCATGCTTGAGATGACACCTTCATCTCCGATTTTAACAGGAAGTTTCTCTGATGCCTCTTCTTGTTTGCACTGCATTTTAGACAGATAACACCATCGACAACACTACAGTGCTCAGCATATATAAGTACACCCCTCACAAATCTATCTTTTATTAATATTTTAATAGGAAGCTATAAGAAGTCAAAATCTAAAGCTTATCTAACAAAATAACTCACAATAACAGTCCAAAAACTAGTACACCCAAATTTATATGCTATAGAAAAATATTAAATACAAATTTATAAGAGGAAAAATCAAGAGAAGCAAAAAAAAAAAAAAAAAGGAAAAATATTTTTTTTGTTGGTTGTAATTTTAGTTTTAAATATTTTGCTTGAATTTATTTGTATTATCTTTCAATGTCTAAATATGTTTGATAACTAAAATATTATTTTAAAAAATAAATTTGTTTAATAAATCTGTTTTGTTTAAATGCACCAAAATACATTACCTATACTCACTGAGTAAGGATGTAACGATTCACCATGAGTTGGTTGAAAATCGATTCAAATATGTGATGATTCAAACCGGATGAAATGTTGAATGAATCGCAATACATGTTTTAAACAGAGGCGGCGCTGTATTTACAGGCACAATCTCGCTTTACCTCCACATAAGCGGCGAGCAAGAGGTGGGGCAGCAGAGTAACTACCAAAACCCATAGTTGATACTTCAATGTTAAAGAGAAGAGATACGAGTGCAGAGGGAAATTTTAATATCCAAATGGTGCAAAAAAATCTTAAAGACAGGTATTATAATAATGTTTTATATACTGATGCATCTAAAGATAGAGGAAATAGAGTGGAGGTAGCGTACGTAGTAATAGATTTTAGTATAAGTTATTAAAAGAATCTCAGATCATCTATCAGTTTATAGTGTAGAAATGGTGGCAATACCAATTTTACTTCAGTGGGTTGAGGAAAACAGATCATTAAAAGCACTGTTATGTTCGGACTTAAATTCCTCACTGATAATGTTAAAGAATGAGCATTTTGAAAGCAGAAAGGATATATTGATTGAGATATTGCAAACATTATTTCGCATTCAGATGGTGGGATCAGAAGTCAAGTTCTGTTGGGTTCCAGCTCATAGTGGAATAACAAGGAATGAGTTGGCAGATGAGGGCGCTAAAGAAGCTACAAGGAATTCAATTATAGACATGGAAGTAAAATACAGTAAAAGTGAGATGAAGGTTTTAATCAAGTGTTTTTTTAAAAATTGGTGGCAAAAGCAATGGGAGGAATGAAAAATGGGATATGGTTGTTTGATATACAAAGAAATGTAGATAAAGGAAGAATAACAAGTAGAAGTAGGAGGGAAGAGAGTATAGTTTCAAGAATTAGATTTGGACATAAAGAACTCAACAGTATATTGTACAAAATGAATCAACATCAGACTGGAAAATGTGACTATTGTAGGCAAGAAGAAACCGTGGAGCATGTTAATATTAAATGTCCAAAGTACAATAGGGAAAGGAAATTATTTATTTTAAATTTAAAAAGTTGGTAAGAAACAAGTCTAGATAGAACTTTTACTAGATACTAGATAGATAGGACTAGATAGAATTTTTTATTCTATTTTTTAAAATGTCTAAAT
Organism: Danio rerio; assembly: GCF_052040795.2. Taxonomy (NCBI): domain Eukaryota; kingdom Metazoa; phylum Chordata; class Actinopteri; order Cypriniformes; family Danionidae; genus Danio; species Danio rerio. The sequence goes on along the minus strand of NC_141029.1, from coordinate 33,718,540 downwards.
TAGGTAAAAGGCCCACACTCCTAACGGCGGTAACGCACCTAGAAGTATGCCAACCTCCAATAAAACTCATTAGAAGAAGTAGAAGAAGGGGCGGCAGAGTAAAATGACAGCTGTAAAGTCTGACATGCAAATACTGCAAAAAAAGACTTTTACATATACTAACAGAAGAACAAATATGATCACACACACCATCAGTACAGCGAAACACGTCTATACGCAAAAAAAATAAATAAAAACATTAAAAAAGCCAAACTATGCAGACTGGATGATTTGCAGCTTGCTCTGATGAGTGCTACAGAAATCACACGGTGCATCAGTGTTTTCCTAGCGAACGTGTGAAGATGTTTTTCAGACTAAAGAGAAAGCTGTTCTGTTACAGAAGCAGGTATTAGATCATTTTTACCCTCTCCTTTTTAAATAATTTTATGCATATTTTATTCAATTATTTTGTAGCTAATAATTTATTATCAATTATTGTAAAAATGTTCAAGATGATCTCTTCTTAAGTGTATCACACTGATACATACTAATCAATTATACAAGTAATTTTAATTATTCACCTTCATAATCATGTTTAACTCCTGTCTCTATCCTAAAATAATTAGTACATTTATATTCAGCATTTTATGCCAGTGGCCAGTCCCCCGAAGCAGAGGGCATATTGACCACCTCTATACACACTGCTCTCTGCTTTAGAAAAGGCTTTCCTCTCCACACTCCACAAGTTCATATATATATATATATATATATATATATATATATATATATATATATATATATATATATATATATATATATATATATATATGTATGTATGTATGTATATATATATATATATATATATATATATATATATGTATGTATGTATGTATGTATGTATATTTATTCTTCTTTAGTTTGTGTTATTCTTTTTTTTGGAATTTGTTTATAAAATAGCTATTTAATTATGGAAAATATATTAAATTTTGCAAAAAACGCATTTAAGAAATAAATGAAAGAGCTTTTCACCTTAAATTTGTTTCAAATAATTTTGTTAAAAAATCGTGACTAAATGGTGAATCGTATCAAATCGTGAGGCAGGTGAATTGTTACATCCCTATCACTGAGGAATGGATAAAAATATTCGTTTTCAAAATGGATTGTACTCAGTTATGCTTAACCATGTGTCTGCTGTATGTGAAGTCAAAAGACGTCCATGTCACATGCTGCCAAGAGGCTCATCAGAGCCTGCCGATACAATACATATTTATGTACCATCCATATTTAACAGCTCGCTCTCTGTTTTGTTAAGGACATTCAAAGAAGCTTGCATTGTTCATCTCGCTTTTGATGTTTCATTATGAACAAAGATACAAGGGAAGCTCAGTTACTTTGAGATTAATAGACTTGATTCAAATGGTAACCTTAAACAGTTTCCAATCTCTCTCTCTTAGTGAGAAATGGTTTGTCAGGCCAGCACGAGGGAGCCCAGTCTGGCACGTTCTCACACGTCTCCCTTGCTTTCTCGTGCTCTGTCTCCCCCTGCCTATTTTTTTCGTATTCCTCCTTCAGCCCAGCCTCCCTTAACCTTTCTTTTCTCTCACTTCTTCGCTCTCGCTCTCTCCTCCCCACCGTTTCTCTGTCTGATCTCAGAGAGGGATGGGTTGATTATCTGTGTCTGAAGTAAACTGCCCTTTCTGCCAATGGCCAAGGTCAATTACGGCCACACATTCAAAGCAGAATGAATGTAAGGGGTGAAACACAGATGCTGCAGATGAGCTGTTTCCCCTAAGCTTCAGTGTGAAATCCTTCTTATCTTTTCGATTTACCCTTTTTTGCAATCATTTAAGATTTGTACATTTGTAGGAGATCCGCTGTTCCCGGTGAAATGCCACAGGAGCTATATTTAAGTTTTTACTTGCGGTCCTGTAATTATGTGAAAGTAATTAACTTCTCAACATGCTCCTACTGAGATCATCAACCCTTCTCATGTTGCATTGTCTCACACGGTGACTCTTGAAATGCGAACAAAAGACCCCATGTACATGCATATTCCAATACTAAAAATACTGATGTCTCTCTTCGACAAAATAAAAAGGAAAGAGGGGGAAAAAAACTTAATTGCTAGGCAGGAGCCTTTCAAGCGTTACCATGGTTACGCGATAGAAAGGTATGTGCCGTTTTAATAGCAGACTGTGAAAAGGAAGAGCTGTCAAGAAAAGAGCATCAGGCAGAAGGCGGTTAAAAGCATGGATTGCCTCTTCCTAGTGGTGTTTGCTGCCAGAGATCAAAGTTAGACAGTGTGACACATATCACCTGTCTAATTTGTCGGCTAGGATGCAAAATTAAATAAAGCTTTCATTGTATTGACCGCCGGCTCTCTTTGTGTCGACCCATGGGAGACGTTTGCAAGCAGCAATCAAGTTTAGCAAGCAAGGGAGGTTTAGCCTGCTTGAAAAGCTTTTTTATTGTTAACAGTTATTATTTTTTTTTATCAATACAATTAATTGGTTCTTTTAATTAACTGTCTGTATGATTCAGTCGAGGGATTAACATGTGGAATCAGTTTGGGATTGCTAGAGCAAGCTGACGTGTAATGTTCCTCTGATAATTGTAAATTGATCAGCATCAGAATTGAAATGCTAATGATGGAAGGAAATATGCCTTCTTCACCATAAATAACCAATCAGTAACCTTTCAAACCAATTAGCTGTTAGAATCAGAATTGCATCTAAAGTCTGCCTGTGATCAACACAACAGGTGGAGAGAGACAAACACCACAAATTAAACAACAGGTTTAGAGTATACAGATTTATTTAAGTCCACATTATTTGCATTAGATTTACATTAAGTCGTTTCGCAGATGCCTTTGTCCAAAGCAACTTACAATTTAGGAGGAATTCAGCCATTCAACAAGAAGAGGCATATTGTCAGCTTGGAATTATAAGGTTCTATCTGACATTTTGTCAAAATTGAGTTATTGACATATTCTTATTAAATGACAACTTATTTACATTATGGTATGTTTTTTAATATATAAGTTGTTTACATTTTAAAACTTTTTATTTAAAAAAAAAGTTACACACATACTGTTTCAGTATGGCAGTATAGTTCAAATCATCCAGAATGCAGATAGAACCTTATATTTTCAAGGTGACAATATGTTTGTGCTCAGAGAATGTAGTAATAGAGTAAGTAGAAAAAGAGAAAAAGTGTGTTTTCTACAGGTGAGTTGTTAAGCCCAATTTTTGCACAAAAAAAAAAAAAAATTTATCAGGTCCGTAGCCAGGTGGGGTTTGAGTGGTTTGAAAGACCCACCGCCTTTTTGTCAAAGTCCAGAATTTGGCCCCTACATTTGCTTATTTGTCCCATTTTTGACAGTATGCCATCATAAATTGTGAAAATAACCAATAGAAGAAGGCCTTAAGAAGAATAACCAATAAAAAGCTAACTAAAGATGGCTTTTGTTTTTAAAATAGACAAATTCTGACTGAGGTAATGAGCTTGCCAGTTTGTTTGTTTTTTGCCTATAGGCTACAGTTTTTCATTTAAAACAAGTTTTAACAGATTTCCAATTTTTGTTGTTGTTTGTTTATATGCGGGATGATAATAAATTAGCATTTAAAATAAGTATTTTTTCATATTTCTAAAATTCTAATCTCATTACATTTCATATAAAAGTGTAACAACTTGTAAATAAAGATACATTTTTGTAAACAAAAAAAAAAGTATAATAAGCACTTTGACAAAAAATGTTGGAAGTATTTTGCTGCATCAAAAAGTGTGGTAATGATAACCATCTGACAAGCTAATGCAGCACAAATTAGTGCCAAAAATGTCACTTAAATGCAATATTGAACCTTGAATAACTGCAAAATGCTCCACTTTTTGAGAAAAAAGAACCACCCCATTTAATAGGCTGATTATGGGCCTGTTGTGGGCGGGTCGCGGGTGGATGAGATTAATTATTAATGATTTTTGCTTTGTATTTTTTAAACGCATTCACATTTTATGAATATGTTTTTAATGCATTTTCATCAGCCAAACGGGCCCTATTCATTCATTTTCTTTTCCGCTTAGCCCCTTTATTAACCAGGGGTCGTCACAGTGGAATGAACCACCAACTTATCCAGCATACGTTTTATGCAGCAGATGGCTATCCAGCCATAACCCTACACTAGGAAATACACACATTCACACACACACTCATACACTATTGTCAATTTTAGCATACCCAATTCACCTGTACCACATGTCTTTGGACTTGTGGGGGAAACCAAAGCACCCGTAGAAAACCCATGCAAACACGGGGAGAACATACAAACTCCTCACAGAAATGTCAACTGATCCAGCCGAGGCTCGAACCAGTGACCTTACAGGCCCTATTGTGCATGCTAATTTTTTTTTTTAAATATGCAAATGGTGGAGGTCAATTTGTTAAAGCAGAAATAGAGGCAAAACAGATCCGAGAGAAACAAAAGGAAGGACAGAAAGTGCCGTGTGGGAGCGTTTTAACGAAGTGGTTAACAAGGATGGTCCGTTTGTTGAATTTAAGTTACATTGCATCTAATTCTGAGTAGATTTTAAGTAAACTGGTTGGGGTTTGGGTTAGAGGCAATGTGAGTTGACATGTTTCTTAAAGTCAGTCTGTTGAAGGAGCAGTATCAACAGATATTAAGCAGACAGCCTACTAATACTCAAATAGACCATCAAAATCAAAGTTAAGTCTTGGATGCATGTGTGAACCAGTGCTGCCATGATATATGCCCCTTTGATGTTGTCTCTGGCAAGGGATTCCTCCAAGTGGCCCAAAGACTAATAAACATCGGTGCCAAGTACAGAGCAGTTGATATAGGGGGAAACATACCCCATCGCCAAACAAGTTTGTGACAGGGCAAAGCAACAGGCTGCCACTGGTAAGGAAAAACTTCAGAGATGCGCAGATTACAGTAGCTCACTTAATCCACTGTTAATAACGGAATGATCCATGCTGATCTGACATCATGCTTAAAACAAAGAATTAGGATTATCGAAGTGCCATTCGAATGCAGGATATGTATATAACTGATAAAATTATATATGCAATCAAGTGGATGATTAGTATGAAGGTGCAGATTTGTGTGATTTGGGTGATCCGCGGGGAAGAGAAGAGGGGTCTTGGTTTTATTCAGAGAGGTTGAGGTGATCTCGGAAAGAAGGATAGTTGAAGGATGTCAAAACATCTGCACATCTTTCTCATTCAAAGTCTTTTTAATGTAGGAAAATAATCAAATTGGACTCTTTAGTTATTTGTTTTTGTATTTAGTGTCTTCCTGTGTGAATCTATTTTATTTATACGTTCATTATTAGGGTTTGTCAGTCAGTTTAGCTTTTTATCATTCTCAAGACTTCTGAGTGACATCAAAGGAGGCTGGGCCTTTGTTTTGGGAAAAGGCTTTGTGAATCAGAGACGTTGTGCGTTCTCTCCACCATAATAATCCCTTTCAAAAGAGAAGTTGAAAAGTTGCTGAGATGAAAGAAAATCTCAAAGGCATCTTCAAAACAGTGTAATCATTACTACAAATAAACATTTTCACTTTTTACTTTAATTTAGTACAATGAAATCATTAAGTCATTGATAATTTGGTCTTTGGTCGTAATGACACTTTCTTAACAAATAATGGTAGAACTTCTGGCCGTAGGAATGTCCTTATTTTTGACTAAATTAATGAATTGTTTACATCATCTAACAATGTATTATGAAACTTATACTTTTTCTTAAGAAAATGTAGATTTGTTTATAATTAAACATTTTGATTGTGACATTCTAAAGCAGGTCGCACACCAGAAGCGCCGCTTGGCGCCGCGACACGGCACGCACATGACAGTTTAAAGTATCACACACCAGACGCGCACATTCGAATGATATTTAACATGAAACTAATCAGATGACGCTCTGTGGCGCGGCTGAAAAATGAACCCCGACTTGCGGCGCCGGTGTGTGTATTCTGATAGAAACCTATGTTTAGAATTCTAAAATGCATGGCGCTGCGTGGCGGCGCTTCAGGAAAATATTGAAAGGGGTGGTCTAACACATATTTCATACATTCTCTATTAAAGTATTGGACTGAGTTTTTCAGTGTTGGACACAAGAGTATTTCTTTTCCCAAAGTCTTACTTCTGGGTCGAAACTAGTTTCACTCTTTTTTCAAACCAGGCTCTTGGTTAGGTAACCTTCTGTGAATTCTGAATTCAAGTCAAACTTTGCTCACAAGTGTGAACTAACAATAGTAGCTTATAAAAAAATCTTTTACCTATCTATGCTTAAAGGCACATATATTTGGGAAGGTTTTCTTCATTCAGTGCTGGAAATCATCAGCTGGTAGGTTCTGGTTTGTGTTAAAGCACTTGGTTAGCATTCAGTCAATGAAGTCAGCTGTTAGTGTTTAATCAAGGGTGGAAGAGAGCCCTCCAAAACACATCCGAGTTCAACTCCCTTACATAATGCAATTTCATCCCATTTATTCTGCCATTGCATCTGACTAACATGCCACTTAGTTCCTGTCTCCACTCCTTTTCTAACCAAATACCTTGTCTGGAGTCGACAAGAACCCATTTAACAGAAATAGCAGACAGGTAGAGCTCTGTGGAAATCCCTTTATTTTAGCTGAAAATTAAGTGATCTGGCCTTTAGATGTAGCACTTTAGCTATATGATTTTGAAGAACAGTTCTAATAATGCCTATTAATAACTTTTAATAAGACACAGTGAGAAAGTACGTTCAACTTTCATTATTATATATTATGAAACCTCTATTTGTGATGACCTTTTAAAATATATGAGATATAAAGTCTTGTTAATTTCTAAAGGAAGTAATTAGAAACTGCTTTACTGTAAAATCTGACTCATTTGCCAGTTAGAAGAGACTTTCCGATGAGACTTGTGTTTAGATCCTGCTTTCATATTCAGATGTGAGGTTTTTAATGTGCAGCTTAATGATGGGTGTTAATGGAACTTGTAGATTTCCAAATGATAGTTTTGCTGGTATTTACCAATAGAGACGAGTGCTCCTGGGATTACTGAAGTGGTGGAGTTATTGAATTGACAGAGCATGCCTGGAAGCTTTAATCGATGCAATAATTTGCAGGGTAATGCAACATACAGTGTTTACAGATGGCACCAAATAACGGGTCATACAGAGCAGATGAATTGCTCTCACTAGCTAAATGAAGTCATTTAGAAGAAGATCGTACACAGCAATATTTTAAAATCTTTAAATGACATTGCTGAATGTCTTTAATATGACTTTATATAAATGAAATGGTTGTTTTAAATATATTATAGATTATATACAGTGTTTTCTCTTGGGTTTTTTCCAGCTGTGGTGGCAGGCCTTTTACACAGATCTTCCAACTAAATAAGACGTTATTTCAATGAAAAATGTCATGAGCACAGTATTACATGTCGAGATTGCATTTATGTAATATGATTTCCTCTGTTCATGCTCAAAACTTCTTACACATACTGAATCACAAGCTGCTTAAGTGCAGATTTTCTTGTGGGCTCTCAAATAAACGCTCCTGAAAAGCAATTTAGTGCATTTATGTGACGGTATGTCCCCAACATTAATTAGATTTGCTTGAAATATTTATGCATGACTCCAATAGACCTACAGAATGGCATTGATGTGTCCTAAAGGAAAGTGAGACGGCCCTAAAATTCAGTAAGATAAAGTAATTGTATGCAAAACCACAAACCTTTATCTATAAAAAAGTATACTGTAATTATAGAAACTGTGTTCATCATAACTATAGCTATGTTGTGTTTGCTGCCCTTATGCATCATGCAGCCCAGACAGTTCGTCAGTCAGCAATGTAACTTTGAAGGGTTAAATAAATAATGCACAGTATTACTACAATTACAGAAAAGTTCATTCTGTTATAATTAGGGCTGAGTGATAAAATCTGTATCGATATTTATTGACTGAACACTTTTGTCAATAACGATAAAGAAGTTTGATATAAAGGTTCGGTATGAAGGCTATAGTTTTATTAAAATGTGGCTGCTGAGCGCGCAACTTCGGAGGAATGGCAATAAACTAAGGGTGTAAGTTTGTCATTTTCAATAGAGGCACGCAACTTGCTTAACGCGCACATAGTGTGCAAGTGGCGCGTGTATTTTTCAGGTACACCTATTTAAAAAACATCTGAACTTTTACGAATGCCACGAGTGCACCCCGATTCATGTAAGTAGAACTAACCATTCTGCTTCACATTTTGTATGGAATATACACATTTCAGTAATAAAGGCAGACTAATTACCTCAGACAAACACACTCAAACACTGCAGTGCTTTTTACTTTTCTCCATAGCTGCGGCAATGGTTTGTCCATTTGCCATCCTCTGAGAAAATGGTTGTTGGCCACCTAGTTATAAGACACGCCATCGAAAATGGTGAAGGAAACCACATGCTCGCGCTTGTCACTTACGATCAGAATGACAGCATATGTGAAAATGAGTGATGTGTAGCAGCAGTGAAGAGATTGTAAATAAAAAAGGATGTAAGGATGTGTCCAGAGTAGCTTTTTGGTTTCTTTTCTTGTGCATCCCATCCATTAGCTGCCCATCTGAAAGATTTTTTTAGCATGGGGGTAATATAGTCATTCAACTTCACAATTTGTAATGTTGCAGTATGTGTTTGAAAAATGATGGCTGGTTCCTTTACTTGAAAGCTCAGATTTGATTAACATAATTAGTTTTGTTTACAGAGTTTGAGGTTTACTGTATGATTATTATTGACTCCTTACAGATGTTGATCTACTTTTACCATTGAACACACTTGGTAACATTTTATTTATTTAAGTTTAAGAGTCTCTAACATTTAAAGAGATGAGATTTTTTGTTGCAATATTTTTGTTCATGACTATTAAAACTATTTGCCTTAGTAATGTTGGTAAATCAAAATAAATGAGGATTGAGCTTTCCCGCATTCCCACCTGGTCTCTATGTTTCCAGCCCCATGCTTGTATTGTCAATATGTAAAGACATCAAAGAATTTGTGGTATCTCAAATCTTAAACTAATATTCCTAAATGTATTGTTAAAAAATGTTCAATAATTATCAATATCGAATGATATGAAACATGATATCGTAATATTTTTTTTGCAATATCACCCAGCCCTAGTTAAAATTCACTTACATTTTAATATGTTTTAATGTGATTATAACCCTCTATTAAAAAGAAAAAAAACAGCAACAACTGAAAGTTTTGAATGATAGGGTGTAATGTAGACATGGAGGGAATAAATTTTGGTGTGGTGCCTTATGGAAGAATGAATGTAGCAGAAACCATGATATGTGCTATATGTTGTTCAGCAGATTAAATGCATAACACTTCATTTTAATGCATCTAATGAAGGTCTTTGTTCTCCACAAGCAGGGGTGAAATTTTTCAGGAAAATATGGGGCATTATGATCAGATTTGTGGCTTTATTTTCAATCTCTCGAGAAAAAACATGTTTCTTTAAACTTCTCATTTTGAGAAATTATTTTTAGATTCAATATTTACAGATAGTGTTTACCGCTCCTGCTAGATTCACAGTCTGGCATGATCTCAAACTTTTCGAACAAACTGCAAAATAATATTCCTTGGAGCCAAATGAAGTGTGGGAGTACAGTATGCCCACAATTTGCTCTGGGTAACTTGTTTTATTTATTTATTTTTTTATAATGCTCTTGAGCTGTGGATTCAGATGCTCTGAAATGTAGTAAAGGAGAGGTTGGAATGCCCTTGCTAAAGTGTGGATTGTGCAATTGGATATGGATATTTGAAGAAAATAATAGACTTAGCATGACTGAGCATGGCACCCAGAGTGAAGGTGAAAGTAGAGCTTAATTTGTCATGAGCGAATATCACATTTTGTCTTGGGGCCAATTATTTTGTCTGTATGCTCATTCAGGTTTCAGCAGACAGACCTGCAGTGTCTGCCTGCAGATTAGACTTCAGGCATATCATCATGCATTCAGAGAACTAGAAAATGTACAATAATTTAAATCTGCACAAAAATGTTAAGTCTCTGTTGTCTTGTTGAGTTTTGTTATTTTAAGTGTGCTAATTAAACAAACCGAAACTCCACATACACATTCACTGTTTTAAGATGCAAGATATTCAGATTCAAGATGTAATACAAAAGAGTTTTAATCGATACAAAACAAATTTCTGATATTTTTATTTTTGGTTCTCGCTGATACATTCTTGTTTTTTTTTTTTTTTTTAAAGATATACTGAGTAGAGAAACAACAAAAAATAAGCTTATTAATTGTAGTAATTTGTTGAAATTGATATTTCCTTTAGTCATTTTTTAAAATTGTTTGTGGCTGTTAAAATATCCTCTATATAAGCTTTTATTTTGACTGTTCATTTTATTGCGCTATTGTATTTTATCTTTCATTTAGCTAATAATGCAGAACACTTTCCAGTCTTTTTTTTATTTCAGTGCCACGGTATTTACATAGCATTTAATATAGCAATGTGGTGAACCAAATGTCATCTATAAATCATGTAATATGAAGTATTTTGGTTATACATGCATTCATTCATTCATTTTCCTTCAGAGTAGTCCTTTATTCATCAGGGGTCACTACAGCAGAACAAGGAAGATGCCCTTCCAGCCACAACCCAGTACTGTGAAATACACATAAACTCTTTTGTTCACACACTGAACAATTTCATTCATTCATTTATTTTATTTTCAGCTTAGTCCTTTTCTTAATCAGTGGTCGCAACATCGGAATGAACCGCCAACTTATCCAGCACATGTTTTACATAGCGGATGCCCTTCCAGCTGCAACCCAACACTGGGAAACACCTATTCGCTCTTGCATTCACACAAAAACACTACGGACAATTTAGCTTATTCAATTCAGCTATACCACATGTCTTTGGACGGTGGGGGAAACTGGAGCACCCAGAGAAAAGACTCTTAGTTACATATGCAGTATTTTTGTAATGCATTTCACATTAAATAAGAGAGATGTTTAAGTCAAATTTCACACATGGTTCAACTAAGTTTCACTCTGAGAATTTGCGTAAGCTTGATGTTTATAATAAGCAATTTTAATTCATTGTAAACATAGCACTTTTTTGTTTTGTTTTGGACTTATGATCTAGTTTTATTTGTGATGCTTGTATGCCCAGTGGATGTCAGCAATTGAGATCATACAATAGAACTCTCCCCCCCCCCCCCCCTCCCCGCCTCATCTCTCTCACTATAAAGAGGTCTGTTAATTTGTGCACTATTTTACTTTCTTTGCTACTGTCATATTTACAATTGCAAACTTTCCATTGATGTCTGTAAAAAAGGAATGTTTTTCACAGTGAACACTCTGTTGTGGTGGACACTGAGTCCACTCCACACACTTCACCTATCAGTCCACCTGATTTGGTTATTTGGTTAAAGGTTATTGCACACTAAATCCAAAGGTTTCGTCTGTGATTTTTCACACGTTACAAAATAATTTTGACGTCACGTTGTGTCTATCGTATCGACACACAAATTCATTTATTTTTTCAGCATCCAAAAGGGTGGTTTGAGTGGTGTTTTGACAATTCAGGTCAGACATACAAGCAAAATCCAAAATGGCCATTATATTTTATTGGCACCTTTTCTCATTGTGCCAAGTTATTTGAATGAAGCAATCAAGACCTGAGTATGATCAAACATTTTTTTCTTTCTTCTGTTAGATCATTCCTGACCTTTAAACACATTTTATATCAGATGTTCTGAGTTCAGGGCAAACTTAACTCTACTGTGTAACAAGAATTACTCAAAAATAATAAAACTTTAAAATACGACTAACAAAAAAACTACTAACTACTAATAAAATGACTCCATGAACCTTCTCCTTTCTGTATCCCTGAAGGCATTTGCATTTTGTTAATATTTGATGCATGTACGATTAAGATTAACCTCTTGTTCTCTTTTGTCTTCTCTTTCCCGCAGGAACTGTTTACGCCGGAATGCAAGTTTAAAGAGTCTGTGTTTGAAAACTACTATGTGATCTACTCATCCATGCTGTATAGGCAGCAGGAGTCGGGGAGAGCATGGTTCCTTGGCTTGAATAAAGATGGCCAGGCCATGAAGGGGAACCGGGTGAAGAAAACTAAACCAGCTGCTCACTTCCTGCCCAAGCCATTAGAAGGTAAAGCATGCTCCCAAATCCTCAAGAGAACGGTTAACATCCAGGTCACTGTGACTCTGGCAGAATGGTAATGAAGTGCATGAGTCCCTCAGAGATATGCTTTAGCTTGATGCTTTTTTTTTTCTTCTTCACTTCTTCCTTAACTGTTTTTTACACAATTCTTCAATATAAGGTCAAAGCTTCTAAACGGGGAACATGGGAATACTTTCGCAAAAACACTTCATTGGGTAATACAAGTGACTGGTTATTTTAAACAAACCGACACACAGAGAAAGTCTCCAGTCCAAGGTTCATGCTTTCAAAACATTTGATACAAACTAGAGAGATGGAGGAGGTGGAAGAGAAGACAGAAAAAAAGAAGAAATAAAGATAAGAGTGGAGGAGGAAGACATATGAGGAGAGAGAAATAATGTAGGATGAGGACATTGAAAGAGTTGAGGAAGGCTGATGTAAGAAGAGGTGAGAAGAGAGGAAGTGGACAGCAGTCTGAAATGAGATGAGAGACACTCTAATTGACAGTGAATCGTGGTCTCTTGATAGAGGCCAGACAGAGTTCAGGCTAATGTGAGCACATCTGCATTGACTGCAGTCTTAAGAAAAGCAAGTGAAGAGAAAGGAATGTCAGTGGTCAGCGTAGAGCCAGTGTCACCATCTGTGCTTTACTCCCATGGGGCTGTACAAGGTGTGGATTAAACATCTACACCTTTGTTTCCTTATATTATTCCTAATAATGTTGCCCAGAGCTTGAGTTGTGAATTCAATTCTTTGATAATGTATACAGCTCTGGGAAAAAATAAAGACCACTTAAACATTTTCAGCTTCTCATTATTTACTGGTTTTGCTGAGTACTGTATGTGTTTGCTAAACACAAGTAAATATTAATATTACCTTTATCAAACCTTACAGAATAAAAGTTTGTAGGGGTGTTAAAATTAATTGTTTTTTCGATGCACCCAATACAGACACGAACAACTTGGTATCAGTTCAGTAATAATCATAACCAGTTATTACGTACTGACGTCATTTATCCCATACATGTATGTGTTATATGCCAGCTTACTTTGGCAAGGGAGGAGACCACGAGTAATTAAAACGCTCAAGCTACTTAAAAAGCAGATAACTGTGCACAGTTCACTGTTTGTGAGTTTGCTGGAAGGACTTTTACTGACAGGGAAGTACATCAGAACCCAGTTAGGAAAAAATAAAAGCTGTAAACTCTCTCTCACCCTCTGTGGCATTTTCGTGAGGTAACATTTTATCTCCTCTCTTGGCTGTTACAACATTACTCTGCTGTTACTTGTGAATTCAGACACAAGCGTGTCTGTAGAGCGAGCTTTCTCCACCACGTTGCCATCTTTAATGAATCAGCTGATCGCCGTGGCCATTTAACATCAGTCTCTATCATGTGATTAGTCATAGGCATTTAAGAACTCAACAACATTCAAAAAGCAAGCGGGATAATATTTACATTTGTTAATTTGCTTTAAATGCTCAAGTTATTTTGTGCATGTACTTGAGTATTGTTTGATGCATTCAAAGAGTGTTTTCTTTGAACAGGTTAAATTAAAGGTGCAGTTCATATACCTGACTGATTGTAGAAAAGGACAAAATTGTATTGCGAATGATATATAAATACATTTATTTAGGTTATTACATTTAAATCTATTTAAAAAAAGTTATGAACTTATATCAGAGTTATGAATTTTAATACAAGAATTATTGTGTTGCTAAGTAAAATATCAAATGGTTTATGCAAAGCATCGAGAAATATCATTGAGATATCAAATTGAAGTGAGTTGATGCTGATAATCGTAACCGAACCGTACTATGAGACCAATGTGGGTTCACACCCCAAAATATTTTTTCAGAAAATGACAATTTGGTCAAAATAGAAAACGTTTTTACTCTTTCTGTATATTCTGTTTTTAGTATTCTGTACATTTAGGTAATTACAGATAAAATAAAAGAATATTCCTGTAGTTTTCATATAATTTGCATTTGTTAAATGTTTTACCTGAAAATAATGCATCACTTGATATGCAGTGAAAATGAAAAGTTTTGCTGAAACTCTAATTGTTTTGAAAGCATTGACCTTATGTATCAGATCAGTTGAGAAACATTCTAATAAACAACTATTAGTTGGGTTCTGGTTAAAGTTTTAGGTAAAAGAATTTTGAAATGGGCATGGGGATGGGATGGGATGTCCAGACTGATATTTTCCTTCGAGGTGAATCCAAAAAACAGAGAGAATTTCTATAAAAGTGGCTGAATAAAATAATGTGTGCTTTACCGCATGTCTTCTGTAATAGCATTGAAAGAAACAAACTACAAATGTGTGTAAGAAGAAGCAAGCGCAGGTCACAGGGCTTAACAAATGTCAGATTAAGAAAAAATAACAATGATCATGAGCATGTGGAGTTAGCATTTTATTTTTTCAATGAGCTCTTCACCAAGGGTTCCATCAGATATATTTGATCTAATAATCCCATTAACTGATTACATAATGATTTATAACTCAATAAACATTATTTCACAGCCTCACATACTTAAGAACTACCTTCACATCATTATGATGGACAACCCGTCCTTCCCAATATTCCTTACAGCTCCTTTATAGCCACACTGTAAAATCTGTCTGGCTAGCATGAGATTGATGCTTTATGTACGGTTTGAGGTGTAATTTGCAATGATGTGTGGCCTCTTTCTGTCTGTGCAATGCTTTATTGCGGTGTACAGATGCCCACATTTTAGACCAGTCTCTCTTCCTGTTGTGTTTTTAATTTTTTTCCCTCCACTAATACCTCAACACCAGCCAGGAACCCTTAGTGCAGCAGCTCTGCTAGGAATACAGTAAGTTAGAACTGACGTGAAGCAGTGAACCTAGTCAAATGCATCCCGAGAGATCAGACAATCTTCCCATCACAACTAAGGAATGATGCAGCCCTGCTGACAGCTCGCCTGCACTTTGACAATCCCGCACATGTCCTGTCAGAGCTACCCTAATGAATGTTGTCTTTTTAGCCAAGTTTTAGATTTAGAAATGAGAAACTTTTCTGCATGTAATTATTCACCGATTTCAGTCAGAAATTCCTGGCCGGCCCCACAAATCTTTTCCAATGAGCGAGACAGATGGGGCGGCTGCGGTTACCTGGCTGACTCTTGCCTTCTCTCATGTTTTTCTTGCAGTTGCTATGTACCGAGAGCCATCATTGCATGACGTGGGGGAGACTGTGCCCAAACCTGCCGTGCCTCCCAGTAAAAGCACAGAGCCGGCCGTCATGAACGGAGGCAAACCTGTCAGCAAGGAAACCAAGCCCACCACATAGCCAGATCCCAGCTCGGCCATGCTCAACCCCGGAGAGCCGTGCTCCTTTTGTCAGACTCTCCATGTTTGTGGATCAGATCCAGGCATCCTCTGCTCTCTCCTCCCCATTCCCTCCGCCTCTCTTCACTCCTCTGACTGTTCCGATCTAATTCGACGACGGACTGGCTCCGGAAGAGTGGTCAGCTGTGCACGTAGGAGGATGCAACTGGATAAACCAGCTAAACTTTCACCATGGAATGCCCTAACTGATATGGAATGCCTTTTGATATACAATAAAGCCGATGTTTTTCTCTAATCGAGACAATCCACGAGAATGAAATTGTGTACCGCAGGCGCTTGCGTGGCGGTTCTTTTGCCTGCTAACAGTCACCCGTTATAACCCTTTTCTTGAACCGTGTCGCAGCAGAGACCGTACGTTTCAGATCTATTTTCTATATGCGCAGTAACACCAGCCACGCTCTGGGGTAATACTGTAAAGATATACATATATGAACTGCAGTCCACACCTTTTTTTTTATTTTGATCAAGTACACTCCCGTGTCTATTACTTTCTTGGTGTCCCCCAAGTTTGAATCTCCAAACCTTTCCCTTTTGTCAGTTGCTTACGAAATTTGTTGTCGGGGCAGTGTGCAATGCGTTCTGGTTTGCAGTTCCAAAACACAACGACGAATTGTCCTTTCATGACACAGATGGTCAAGAGACGTCAATCTTTCGAGGGGACGGAGCCTCCTAAACAGAATCAAGCTCATTATCAAGGTTCAGTGCTCATGTTCTCTCATTCTCGTAATATCTAGGAAGGGACGCAAGTATACTTAGACAGCAAATGCCAGCGAGTGCATTAGTCATGCTCGCCGCAGTCAAACACAAAGAGCTGGCATGTACTGGGGTAAGGTGTATAGAGTACATATCACGATCTAGTATGGTGCCGATCGATTTTAGTCCCAGTAACTAGGTGAATTTCCACTTTTCTTTGCTCTTAATTTAGAGCGTGGGCGCTAGGGATATCTATAGGCCTTGTAGGCCTCTGGTAAAGGCCCCATTTTGACATGCTGACTCCTCTGAACTATGGCCTAGGTCGGGTGGGTGAACACATTAAATGTGACGAGAGTGGCAGCCGTAAAGAAATACATTCTACTTCAGGCCTGTGCGCTAAAGTGGCTCAATTTAAGTAGGCACCATTACTATTGGCTGCTCACCCATTTTGTTCAGCAAAGGCATGGGCAAGGTTAGTATTATCATGTTGTTCTTGCAGCGCTGATGCAGTGCAAGAAATGGCTTCTATAACGATGTTTTCACTGTATACAAATAAAATAAAAATCTTGAAAAAAAAAGTGGTAAATAAATAAATAGATTTTTAACTATCAGATATTACAATTCTGAAACGAGAGGGTTTTTTCCTAGCTCAGCATGCAGAGTCCAGTACTGCTCATCATGTGCCTGTGATGACCTCTAACCCAGCATGCAAAAACATGTACCCAGTCTGTGCTGGGTTAAAGGTGCCTCAAGCCCCAGATACACACACAAACACACACACATGCACAGAGACAGATTCAGTAGCAACGAAACACACAAAAGTCAATTGTTACCAAAGTTCGTAAACACGAGAATCCAGCCGAACAAATATCAGCATCTTGGAGGATGGTGGTCCTCTGCGGTTTTTGTCCTCACTGTGACTAGGGTTCATCATGAAGAACAATTGTCTCGAACAGTCTCCAAATGATGTCCTTCACTTCGATTGTTCATTTAGTACAAGAGCGGGGTACCTATTACTAATCACCTGCATGCATTTTCTTAAGGACCAAAGTATGGGACGGCTAGAAGTGTCTAAAGCTAGTTTGAGGTGTAGGGCTACAAATGAATGGGCATGATTATATAAGGCTCTCTCATACTCTGGATTGAGACCATTGCACTTTGCGTTTGAAATCGTCATCTACTCACATCTACTTAGGATTTGAACAATTAGCCAATTATCAGCTGAGCTGACATGAAGCCTGTCTTGCTTTAACAGTTTTCATAGTTTGAATGATGAATACCGTTTAGAATGTTATGAAGTAGAACGAAGCTATGCTGCTAAATACAAATATATCGTACACTTCATTTGAAGACCTATATTTTAATTTATTGAGAGTTTGAGCTAGTTTCATATTAGGAGATGTTCAAGCACATTAGTTAGAGTTAAATATTTGTCTGTACAAAGCCGAATTTAATGCTAGAATGACATGCCGCACTATACAGGAAAAGTAGCTTCATATTGGAAATCAGTTCGAGGCTGGTGTCCCACTTCCACACGAAACAAATCACTCACTCCAATGAGCTCTACATGCTGGGCTACAGCGGCCCTGCAGACCAGTGAACTGGTTTTACGAAGGTTGAATTTATTTTTGTAAGTGACTGGTAAGTGAGTATGTGTGCATTTGTTAGTATGTTTGTTTGTTTGTTTTTCCTCTTTCAAACGTCAAACGTGTTTGTTTCGTTCCATTCAGGTCGTGCGTTACGTCGTTAAATTGTAATGAGGAGCAATCGCCGAGCAAACAATTGATCATTTCTGTGTTTTTCTCTGTATTCCTGAGTTTCAGTGGTGAAGGAAGGTCTCCATTGTCTGTTGGTTGGTTTTGAACATTGATTTGACAGTTACTTCATCTGTTGCATGGGAAGAGGGTGGCATATATGAACTGCATGTTGTAGGCTATGTGTATCATGGACTGTTGGTATGTTCTGCTAATTTTACATACATATATGCAAAGAGTTTGTCTGCACTGTACAGTTTGTGTTTGTTGTATACACAGATACAACATATTGAATAAAATATTTATATAAAGGTGTATTGAAATCTCTATAACCCATTCAATGGCATAAGTGTGTAATAGATTCATGTAGTCACGTAATATGCCGACACCGAGGTGAGACTGTTTTTGGTTCTTGTTTAATTGTCTTTAACCTAGTGCTAATTTATGCTATAGTCAGCCTTGAATTTAGGCACTAAATTTTCTTGAAAATTTTTATTAAATAACAAAAGAATAATTTGAAATTTTGCATACGATTAGAATCAAAGTACCTCCAAGTCCTAGGCCATGGTGGTCCACTAGAAAAAGGTGGTTTGCCAACTCCAGAATGGAGGAAAGTCCTTACCTCAGGTGGAGGAGTTCAAGTATCTTGGGGTTTTACGACTGAGGGAAGAATGGAACGTGAGATTGACAAGCGGATTGTTGCAGCGGCAGCAGTAATGCGGTCGATGTACCGATCCATTGTGGCAAAGAAGGAGCTGAGGCTAAGGGCAAAGCTCTCGATTTACCCGTCAATCTATGTTCCTACTCTCACCTATGGTTATGAGCTTTGGGTCATGACCGAAAGGACAAGATCTTAGATGCAAGTGGCCGAAATGAGTTTCCTTCATAGGGTGGCAGGGTGCACCCTTATAGATAGGGTGAGGAGCTCTGTCACCCCGGAGGAGCTTTGAGAGAAGTCAGCTGAGGTGGCTCGGGCATCTGTTTTGGATGCCTCCTTGATGCCTGCCTAGGAAGGAAGACCCAGCACACGCTGGACGGAATATGTCTCTCGGCTGGCCTCGGAATGCCTTAGGACCCCCTCCGGAAAAGCTGGAAGAAGTGTCTAGGGAGAGGGAAGTTTGGGGTTCTCTCCTAAGACTGCTGCCCCCGCGACCTGGCCCTGCAAAAGCAGCTGAAAATGAATGAATGAATGGATAGATACAGTACATTTGTTATGAAGTGGATGCTAATAACGGATCTGCAGCTCCACATGCAGTTTATTAAAAGGTCAAAAACAGGAGCATGAGGGTAATCCAGTAAACGCAGTCAAAGCACAAATGGAAGATCAGGCTAGGCGGCAAAGAATCAAAATGGTAACAAGACAAGAATCAAAACAAGGGAAAACGTACAAAACCACTTTTGTTCTAATGTTCATGGAAGAAACAAAACTCGAACGTCCATCATGAGCCGCAGCTGTGTCTGTGTGTGAGTGTCCAGATTATTGTCAGCTGTTGCGTAGGTTGATGGGTGCAAAGAGTTTTGGGAGTTGTAGTTCGCTAGAAATACTAGAAATAATCTCCTGCGGAGAAAACACCGCTGATGATCAAAACTACGTTAAACCGAGTAGTGCAATTATGTTCAAAAGAAGAAAATAAAGCTTCCTCATGAACTCATGACATTTCAGAGCAGATTAAATTTATTAGGATCAGGTTGTTTACAACATTTGTCACATGAAATTTACTGTGCATAAAACAGGGCCAAAAATCTCTCTGAAAAACAACCTGATTAATAATGAAATAATCTTGGTTGTATGTTTCCCTTACAGAAAAACGGTGCATGCTTTACAACATGAAACGCATTTGAAATTAATATGAAAAACATCTTGATCTTGAAGCACTATCATGTGAAACCAACACAATCTCATGACAATTTTTGATTTAGTGGCTAATTCGTATAAATTAATATGATTTCATTTGTACAATTTAGTACAATTTAATTATTCCCTGATGACAATTGGGTTTAGGGGTGAGCCACACCTTCTTTTTAAGATCATATATTTTTGTACGACTGAATTCACCACTATTTAATTTAGCTACTAAAGTGACAAATTGTAAAAAAAAAATAGTTACGTTTCCTTGTGAGATCAGGCTGATAAAACCCGTTATTATATGGATTTTACATTTGTGTGATCCACAGATTTCAAGTGTGACTGCACATGTGAAGCTCTAGCTTTTCTAGATGGGTCACCATTTGCTTTGATCCTCTCTTTTTCTTGTGCTTAGCTGTCAATCAATATTCTATGTGCGCATTATTATACGCAATGATCATACATATATAGTTACATTGAAAACTATAGAGGATTATATAAGTCATCTCCCACAGCTGTTTTGTGTGCACACAATGGAGCTGAAACCATATTGCTTTAATATATATATATATATATATATGTATATATATATATATATATATATATATATATATATATATATATATATATATATATATACATATATATATATATATATATATATATATATTGAATGTGGCTATATTGCACAGATCTCTAAAATCAATTTTCCCTTGTTGCAATAGATGTAGAGGCTCTTTCTGTGGCTTGACTGACAACAGAAGCACTCTTTTAGTGTCCACCAGGGGTTAATATTCCTCTCCAACCCAGATTTCACAGGCGTTTCCTGTCCAGCCATCCCAGCAGTCACAATTTCCACAGTTGCACACGCCGTTCCCTGGAACAGAAGTTGAGAGGAGAGACAGAACTGAGAAACCCAGATCATCACTCTCCAAGTCTCGACATGCTTTCTCTCTTCACACCCCCTTGGCTGAATGTGCAAAGGGAAACCAAGTACAAATGCAAGTTTTGGAGCTGCTTTCTCAAGGGTCCCATCTACTCAGTTCAAATGCAGTCCATGTGGCAGCACTGGAATAATCGTATAGTGTTATTACTCCTTTTTATTCAGCATTTGTAAATTGAGTACTATTATCTGGCGCACACAAAAAAGATCTGTGGAAGCTTACTGAGCAAATAATTTAATATACATCTCAATCAGGCTTCTTACATTACAAAAAGTGCACTACCTAACAAAAGTCTTGTCGCCTATCCAAGTTTTAGGAACAACAAATTTTAGTTGATCAGTGGGTGTCAGAAGTGGCTTTTATGCAAGGCAAAAGCCTCTAGATTACGCTTATTTAACCAAAATAAAATATGATCATGCCTTGATTTTAAATTATTTAATAAGGACAGTAAGGTCTGACTTTGCTTAGACAAAAGTCTTGTCACTTGAAGAAATAATTTACAGTATAGAATATAAAGTCATGCTGCAGTGGAAGAATTAATATTGTGTATGACTCCCATGAGCTTGGAGGACTGCATCAATACATCTCTGTAATGACTCAAATAACTTAATTAAGTCATCTGAAATGGCAAAGAAAGTGTTCTTGCAGGACTCCCAGAGTTCATCAAGATTCTTTGGATTTCTCTTCAATGCCTCTCCTTCATCTTACCCCAGACATGCTCAATAATGTTCATGTCTGGTGACTGGGCTGGCCAATCCTGGAGCACCTTGACCTTCTTTGCTTTCAGGAACTTTGATGTGGAGGCTGAAGTATGAGGAGCGTTATTCTGCTGAAGATTTTGCCCTCTCCTGTGGTTTGTAGTGTAATGGGCAGCACAAATGTCTTGATACCTCAGGCTGTTGATGTTGCCATTCACTCTGCAGACCTCTCGCACATACCCATAATGAATGCAACCCCAAACCATGATTATTCCTTCACCAAGCTTGACGAATTTCTCTGAGATTCTTGGGTCCATATGGGTTCTAATAGGTCTTCTGCACTCATTGTGAGGATTGGGATGCAGTTCAACAGATGATTCATTGGTAAAATCTACCTTCTGCCACTTTTCAAGATGATCAATTAGATGTCAAGTTATTATTTGTTGCTCTTACAACTGGGATCAATCACACGACTTTTGTCAGGTAGTGTATTAGTTCAAATACTTCATAGAGTACAAGTCAATAGTTCCAAAACATAAAAACAAGTGCAAAATGAATAAATTACCTAAAATTGCATTTTTTTTTATTATTTCTTTATTTATGTTACATGTACCATCCACTAAAACCCCACCCTCTCAAAAAGAAAAGAGAAAACACTATATTAAGAGTACCTTATGTAATGTATGTTGTACAGACTCCATATTGATCTGTACGGAGTGTCCAACATTTTCCACAGCCACTTAAAACGGTGTCTTGGGAATTCACAATGCAATACATGCAGCTGCACAGTTTCAGTCTACAGAATCGGCTGCAATTCTAAATGAGCTGAGGTTGTTTACATAGATGTATGTGACAGTAGCTTTCGCTCAGAAGAAAGCTTGAGAGCTGTATATTGTATCAATGCCCAAACAGTTGGAATTCGCATCTGCTGTGCATGAAATTAAGCCCCGGCTTTCCCTAATACATTGAATTTTCCACTGCGCTCATCAATTGCGTGTGTAATGAGAATATCTTAACCGAAGAAGCCATGAAAATTATTATTTCCAAACTGGCAGGCACATTTTTGCATGATTGTACTTTTAAAGGCTGTGTGCGTTACTGTTACCCAAGGTAAGGGAAAGAATCGGCTGATTGTTTTCATTTGCATGTCTTCTATAGAGAAAATGGTTTTAATAATCCTTATGAATATGGAAATGATGACATATGCCCTAATCGTTAATATGCTAATCAGAGGCATTTAACAGACAGAGTTATGCATTCTCTTTATCAATTGTGTTTTCGTTTTGTTTCGTAATGAATTCACGCATCTCTGTGCAAGGAACTGTATAATTGGTTGAAGGACGCGGCAACTGGTAACAAAGTCATTAAACCAATACGTAAGCCGAGCAACTTTCCAAGCCTCCTCGAGCCCCGGAGCTATAGTGATGCTGCATGTTTACTCTGCTTTTCAATACTAGTCAACTCCTCAAGGATTTTAAGGAAAACCTCGACTCTCTGGAGCTTCCCATTGAAAAGCAGGACGAGAAGAAAACAGCAGGAGGCCACTGATTGGACGGCACAGTCTAAGAGTCATACAGAGCTGTCTAATCAAACGCCTGCCACATCAGAGAACCTCAATATCCGTCACAAAGAGATCTGTCAGAGTACGAGTGGGTGTTTGCAAGAGCGCATACCTGTGCAAACCAGCCCGTCATGTTTGTCGCACTCCCTGTCGTCGCACTCGCAGAATTCCCCTGAAACGTACCACTCCTGTGGTGAGCAGATACAGCGGCCACAGTGACAAGAGCCTGCAAGAACAAACGAGCCTTCAGTCACAAAACCATTGGAGATCTATTAGTCTTCCCTTTTTCTCCTGCGCTGTTTCACGTGATTAGAAAACACTTAAAGCCGTGATACGGTTCCTAATTGGAATTTAAATGGGTTAAATTGTTTTTCTAAGTGTGTGAAGCAGCTGTTGTTTACAAGGTACAATATCATGTTCCTACTGAGTCAGTAGGCCAATATAAAAGCTAGGCCAGCCAATTGGCTAATTTGGAAATAATCTGCAGTTGTCGATAATACAGAAGGCACCATTAATAAAATTCAGGCCAATGTAAATAAGCCAATGATTATTTTAAAGGTTTGGATGAGTACAAATAGATTTGATCAATTTCATTTGTGTGAAAAAAAGACTGATTTTAATTAGGAAATTTACATTCATTCATTCATTCATTTTCTTTGTGCCTTTATTAATCTGGGGTCGTCACAGTGGAATGAACCACCAACTTATCCAGCATATGTTTTACACAGCGGATGCCGTTCCAGCTGGGAAACATCCATACACACTCATTCACACACATACACTACAGCCAATTTAGCTTACCTAATTCACCTATAGAGCATGTCTTTGGACTTGTGTGGGAAACCAGAGCACCCGGAGGAAACCCACTGAGAGAACATGCAAACTCCTCACAGAAATGCCAACTGACCCAGCCAAGGCTCGAAGCAGCGACCTTCGTGCTGTAAGGCGTTCTTGCTACCCACTGCCCCACTGTGACACCCAGGAAATTTACATTATGGTTTAATTAAAAAAACAATGATAAATGTTTCCCCAAAAAATGACGAATGTCTTAAGAATGACTCATGATCTATTAAATTTCACTCATAACATTTATTTATTTTATTTTGAGGGAACAGTGGGAAAAAAATTAAAAATTAAGACAGTCTGTATTTAGTCCTATGTTGTATTTTGTACTATGGTCTTGCTACACCAATAAAAACACAAATAAATAAAAAATAATAATCTATTATATTTCACTTGTATATAAATAGATGATTGTCCAAATGTAATATAAGGGGAAAAATAAATATAATATGAGAAAAAAATATAATTGATGTTAATAATTAGTATTTACGGCGGCAATATGCAACCTGAGTGGATAATCTTGCTTACTTGGCTTTTAATTTAATTATATTTATTGGCTTTTTTATTTGAGTAAATATTATGTAAAATAAGTGCTAATACAAATTATTTATATTATATATATTTACAACTATTTATCTGAGGATTTTTAAGCTTTAAATTGTTTTTAAAAATGCACTGACCGCTGTGTGTTTCTCCAAAAGCATTATCACCACTGTGCTTTGGCTTTAATTAAGTCTTAATTATGCCTTAATATCAAGCCATAACATTACTGCACAAAACATGTCTTATTAAAGAGATCAGTTCACCCAAAACTGAAAATCCTGTCAAAATTACTCAGTCATCATTTACATTTACCTTTCGCTAGTCACTTTAACACAAAATAAATGATTTTGAAACCTGTAGTCATTGACTTCCATAGTATTTGTTTTTCCTGTATGGAAGTAAATGGTTACAGGTTACAAACATTCTTCAAAATATCTTCTTTTGTGTTCAACAGAAAAAATGAAACTCAGGTTTGGAAAGACCTTTGGATGAGAACGGTGAGTACATTTTCTATAATTGTCCATTTCCTTTAACTAAGATTTCATATAGGGTTACCTTTTTTTTTTTTTTTTTAATTATATTGCAATATTTTATTTTATAGTTTCCCAAGATAGTTTGAATAGTTTGATGGTTTTCTAACAATATTCAGGAACAGAAATGAATAATCACAATTAAAAAATGCTTTTCTTACTTTGATTTGTCTTGTGCAACTATCTAAAAAATCCTAGATCAAGTAAAAATATTGTTTTGTTTTCACCTTCAGAAGAAATAAGTGAAACCAATTAAAATAACCTGCCAGTGGGGTAAGTAAAAAAAACATGTTTTCGCATTAAAAATTAGATATTTGGACTAGAAACAAGACATACAAAATGTTTAGTTTAGTTTAGTTTATATTATTTAGTATATTTATTAAAATGTTATTATTATTTTGCATAAATTCTGTGTAAATACAGTAATTAAATACAGTTCTGTAGCTCCTGGGCCCGGTTTTTCAAAAGTAATCCACTAGGATTTTGGATAAGGGATTGGATCAAATCTTGAAAATGTGTTTTTCAAAAGAAAAAACGGATTACGTAATCGGATTAGATCACGTAATCTAATCTTGGTTTTGATCCGGATCAAACCTTTACTTTGGGTTTTTCAGACCTTTTTTGTAGGATCTGGATCACTTTGATCCAAAAAACCTGGATTAAACTGATCCCATCAGAAGGGTGGATTTAGCGTGGATTTCATGTCCAAAATGTAATGAAAACTTAAAAAATTTATTGAATAAAACTATTTTTGGATCATGCAGTATCTTACGAGATATACTAAGGTTTTAATTTTATTTGTTCATCTGTCAGACTATTGTGAGTATAGGCTTTAATTTATTTAGCCTTTCAGTATAGGCCTACAGCAAAGTAGAAAGAGTTTGGCCACATAAAATAATCCCCCAAACAGCTGTTAAAACTGATCAAAAACAATCAATTTTATTCTGTCACTAATTGATATCTATATTCATCACAATGGAAAATATTTTTCTTTTTAGAATATTTATTAGTGATGCATGTAATGATTACAGAATAAAAAAAATGGCAAAGAATGGCAATCGCTGATTTTTGAAATCACTTTCAACAATTGCAAAAAGAGACTGAAAGGGCAGAAGCACAGCTTCGTCTGGCAGAGAAACAACTGACTCCAACCAAACTTCAGCAAACCAAGGCCAATGACTTGAGATTCGCCTCCTAAAGGCTATGCTCAGACAAGCTGGTCTCTCCACATCAGATGAAGAAGTCTGAAATTATTGTGGAGTTTTTGACATTAAGTCTTTTTTTGATTTACATCTATATTTGAAACTTATTATAAATATCCTCAATGTACAGTGTTGTAGGTCTCAGATGAGTGGACTGCTGAAAAAAGATGGGGTGGGGTTTTTCTTGTTTTAATTATTTATTGTTATTATTATTTTAATAATTATTAATTTTTTTTTAGTTTTCATTTCAAATAAAAATAAAGTTATATTGGCCCCACGCTGGCTATTCTACTTGTCGCTCTTTACATATCTATAGTTCTACATTGTGATGTCCTATGCTGTTTAAGCACTGGTTATCCAGATTTAGTGATCCTGAAAAGTTCCTATCCGGATCAGATTGATCGAATCCGATGTTGCTTTGAAAAACTGGCTTAAAAAGTAAGCTGGATTACGTGATCACGGATCGCAAAAACAGGATTACTAAATCTGGATCAATTTTATCCGGATTAAACCTTTTGAAAAACCGGGCCCTGGTCAACTATAATTCAGACTCAGCATTGCATATCCTGCGATGTAACTATTGTGAATGTGCACATTGCGATATCGATGCTGAAACAATATATTGTGCAGCCCTAATTTCTATTAGCATATATAATCAATGGAACTGCAGGTCCGTCTGTAAAAGCTGTTTCAATACTATGCAAACATGATATGGTGAAAGGTACAGAGCTTATAAAGAGCAATATGTATACTGTAAGTCAGTCTATTCAATCAAAGAGTAGGCAGACAGTCATCAGACAGTGCATCCCTTGCTATTTACCACAGCATTCTGCTGGGAGGCACAACAAGCAGCCCACATATTCACTTACCCATGAATCTTTACCATGCAAAAATCCATTTAATTCTTCCCATGTTTCGGTCTTAATAATGCTGACATTGTTATGACAAGCAGAACAACTCCCCTGCTGATTTCCAAGGATTAATTTGAGAAAATTATTGAGTAGACCAAGTGAAACCAGATCTTAGAGGAATTTTGTATTTTCAACTGCCAGGCAACAACAAACAAACAAACAGCGTTCAGTTATCAGCTCCAGCAACCACAATATATAATGCATATTACTGTGTTACTTTACATGCCCAACGAACGGAGATGAATGCTCAGAGGACCATGTGTCGTGTGAAAATTGGCAAAGCTTTATTGTTTTTTGCTAGGATGCTGACAGGTCACATACAAATAGGGAAAGTGGCCTCTTATTAAAGCCTACAGCCTGAAGCCCTGCTTTCTGAATTGTGTGTTTTTCGAGAGCAGGTGCACCGTTTGGAAGAGCAAATTATATGTTAAGGTTTCTGTCAGACAGTCAGCAAACATGTTTTCCAGTTTCTGCTTGACTTTACAGAAAAGCCACGATAATAGTTTGTTTTTCTGAATGCACATGTTCTAAACGCCCTCAGACTTCTTGTACTTGTTGGAGATTTTTAATTTACAATGTGTTTAAGTTATGTAATGTAAAAGAGGATAGTGACCACTGTTGTAAATAAAATTCACTGCCCTGATCTCAAGAGAGCAACAGACGCCCACAGTCTTTAGCATCCTTGTTAGGCCTTCTGCCTCCCATTCATGAATTACCTGTTTGTATCCCTCTGTCGAGTAGATCTAGAAGGATTGCATTGGTGCCGTGACCCGGATGGGAGTGGGGTGCTTAGCCCAGCTACAGCAGTGACTTTTGCTGGTCATCCTGGCTACAAAACTTTTTTCATTCAGAGTTTCATTCATGGCTAGTCCTTCAGGCTGTGTTTGCAGTTAATTTATCTGAATGTTATCTTTTATTTGATTAACAAATTATATATATTCAGCAAAGCTCCATGCTGTTATTTTCCCTGCACATTCATAATCATATCATTTGTTGGTGCCATTTTATATGTGTGCAAGTTCTTAATATTGAATCGTAATGCTTATTGCTATAGCATTTCTGTATATTATAAAACAATGTTACAAATCACATTCTTTCTCAGCCCTTAAACCCAAAGTACTTTCCCATATTTACTTAAGTGGGCCTAACTAAATTAATTTAATAAACATGGCTTTAATCAATGACTACTGGTTGACATAGAAAATCTTTAGTCGAGGACTGCCCAAGTTCATTACCATAAAGTTAAACTGATTTATTTATTAAGCATTGGTAAATAGTTAATTTATTATTTATTAAGCATTAACTCAGCATTAAGCATTAAGTAAACAGTTTAGAAATGCAGCTAGAAATGCTTGACATACAGTTGAAGTCAGAATTATTAGCCCCCGGTTTATTTTTCCCCCAATTTCTATTTAATAGAGAGAAGATTTTTTCAACACATTTCTAAACATAATAGTTTTAATAACTCATTTCTAATAACTGATTTTTTTTCTTTTTGCCATGATGAGAGTGCAAAATATTTGACTAGATTTATTTCAAGGTACTTCTATACAGCTTTAAGTGACATTAAAATGCTTAAATAGGTTAATTAGGTTATCTAGGCATGTTAGGGTAATTAGGCAAGTTATTGTATAACTATGGATTGTTCAGTAGACTATCGAAACAAATATAGCTTAAAGGGGCTAATAATTTTGACCTTAAAATTGTGTTGACCTTAAAATCAAAAACTGCCTTTATTTTAGCCGAAAACAAACAAACAAGTCTTTCTCCAGAAGAAAAAAATTTATCTGAGGAAAATTGTCCTGCTCTATTAAACATCATTTGGAAACTATTTAAAACAGAAAAAAAATTCAAAAGGGAGCAAATTATTCTGACTTATTCTAACTGTATAAGCACATGTATAATGTGTTTAACAATTGTGTTTTCATGCTTTGTTAATGACTCATTTTTCATTACTATACTAAGTATTTAATTTTTTGAAAACCAGTTATTTAAAAATGTTTTTTTTTTCAGATCATTCAGAATTAATAAACTAAGGATTAATAAGCTATTCAAATTAACATTTATAATTCCGTTTGTTCGCTCCCTTTTTTGAGCACGTGGCTGGCTGGTTGTTTTTTTGTCCTCGCGAGGCTTAGAGTGGGGTGGAATGGGTCGTTTCGAGTTTGAGGCGGCAACAGCCAGTCGTGATGACTACTGATTTGCGGCACACTATTTTAAATTGACTCTCGATGAAAAAAATAAAGAAAAGAAGGTATCAGAGATGTGAAGATCTGAACTGTGCGATTAACCCATTTCGTCTGGGTTCCTGCCTGCTCCCTGGAGTCCTCTGGGTTCAAGCCTTTCTCTGGCCTGAGATTTCTGGGTCTCTGGGGTTTCTGCTTTCTTGGAGGTTTTTCTGCTTAGGTCTTGTTCTTAGGTTTCTCTTTTTGACTTGCTTGGGGCATTGGCCTTGGACACAAGCTTTATAGGGATGGTTGGTATCCTCCCTATATAGTGCCAAGTTGACCAATCAGAAACTAACTTCCATGTTTTTATGACCCTTTCTTTGAAGTAAAGAGGATTTGCATAGGCAATTTGATGCAAACTGAGGCAGAAATGTTTGCGCCTTTTAAAATGTTAAAATGTTGCATTCGTATCAACATAAAATGTTAACAATCGTTCAGTACACCAAATTAGCTTCAAAAGGACTCTAAACATGAGTTGTTTATGAGCTTGTTTAGCTTGTTTACCAGGTCTCTGTTTAGTGCTGTGGGCACATTGCTTTGGGTCATAAATACCTTTGAATCAGATTACAACTGACCATTCTGTCCTCTCCTGCAGGAGTTGGTGCTGTGTTACTTGCTCATTTGTTGAACAAAAGCAAAATAATTATGTGTCTGGTGAGCCATATTCGTTACACTTTTATACTAACAATTAAGTTATTTTCATTGCCTTTAAGGTGGAAATCTGGAACATAAACATAGGAGGCTGAGAAAATGCTGATTTTAGGTGAAAATTTCAGATGGCATTTGGAGGTGTTTGCATAGTACACTTCATGTCCTTTAGAAACCAATGTTTAAAATTGAGAATCCCCTTACTAAAGAGTCACATTTAGTTCACATTTAATCATCGTACTCATTTTTAGTCCAATAAATTAAACATTTTTGTCATAATAGTGTGATTTATGCTGCCCACACTCTCCTGATATCATAAAGATTGTAAATATGAGTTTCCTTATCAGAAATGCTTGAATGCTCTCTTAATTGAATGCAAGAATAAACCTAAAAGTGACCTATTTTTCCGACAACAAAGCTCTTAAAATCAACAAGCTCGTGATCACAACTTCTAAGTGGGAAGTAGGACATTTCCGATTGCACATGAAGGCAGCATAAGGTGTCTGAACGTGATGAAAGCAAAACTTGGACCCAGCGTGTATTCTTACCACTATGTCACAGCTCCTATGGAGATGCAATCTCATTCCCTTTCTCTCACACCACAAATTTCTATCTCTGTCAAATATGGCAGAAACCCTCCCCAAATAACAGAATTGATTTGGTTGAAATAGTTGTCTTCGCTATCCAGCTCATTAGAGAAGCATATGTGGGGAAATTGATTTAATAGCTTAGTTTGTTCGCCCACTAAACAAATGAGGGAACCCACTTTCATTTTTAAGGGATGACTGACAAATGTTAGATGTTAAGGTGCCGCTGGAAGCCTCGTCGCTCTTACCTTTTCCAGAGCACATGATGCCGTCGGCCGTCTCGCACAGGCTCTTGCTCTGCTCGTCCGTCATGTCACAGCTGCGGGGGAACTGGCAGTGCTTCCCAAACCATCCATCACTGCAGATACAGCGGCCACACGAGCAGAAGCCGTGGCCTGGGGGAGACACGCACACACACGCACACACAATCACTTTTCCCCTTACCAAAGAAAACCACAATTTGTATCTGCCAAAACAAAGCAACGGCCTGATTGATCCAGGCAAATATAATTGGTTCAAACAGACAGGGATTCGTTTCTAGACTGGCTAATAGTGTTGTGCTATATGACTCTTATCACTTATGAAGCCCTTGGGATGAACCGTTTGTTAGCCTCTCAGATCATGTTGAGGAAGACAGCGTTACAGCATTCGTAACAAGCTAACTGTTTAAATTGTCAACTTCTTAGTTTGCAGTGGAATATACTGTCATCTATAGATCTTGTTTTAATATTGATAAATAGATCACAAGATATCAAGCCATGACAGAGATCCAGCCTGGTCAAGTACAAACTAGCCTTCTACGGGGAGCACAATTCCCAGTGGAAAACCGATTAAGATTTCCAAGTAAAACTCTACTCTACATCCTTCTCAGGTGATGGAGTTGACCAAATTCCAACCTTCAACCTTTTAAGTGAGACCTATTATGCAAAAATCACTTTTATAATGGTTCAAACACAGTTTTTTGGCAACAGTTTGTAAATACAGCCTGCTTCTTATACTGTATTACATGGTCTTATGGTCTGCAGAAAGACTTTGACATTTTCCCTTTGTACATTTCATCGAATAGGGAAAGTCCCTCATTAGTAACAATCTCTCCCTCATTAGCAAAGGAAGTTAGTCTTGTTTTTGAATTTGCCATTATGCTGACACATAGGCATTTGTAGCCAGTGTTGCCAGATATTGCTGAATTTTTCCAGCCCAAAATATGCCCAAAACCCACTCAATTGTGCAAAAAACACCAAAAATATTAGATTAATAATTTCATTTTAATTTATTTAAATTTAATCTAGTTACTTTAACTATCAGAATTTTTAACCATACAGCAACCAACACCAGCAGTCACAGAACCACAACATAATCGAATCATGTCGAAACACTGCTCCCTCTCACCCACACACTGCACCTAATGTTGTGTAGATTATTACCATGCCTATTAGAGTATGTTTTACTTTTGAAATGGGGTATAAATGCATCGTATTTAACAGAGTTTTAAAATATTTTGAACATAATTAGGTGCTGCTTGTCAATCAGACAATGCTTCTATGTTTGTTCTTGCTGTCATTTGCAGAAAAAAAATGATCGATAAAAAGTGTCATGATAAACCGCTGTGAGTTTAACTGCAGGTGCTGCGTGATGCATGTGCATGCGAAGGGGATTCAGATTTGTCTTGGGAGTCAGATTTTGATACAACTTTCCTTTACCTCCTCTTGCGGGTGGGCCCACACGTTTTTCTTATTTACATCATAAAAATAGGGGCATAATACTGTTGATCCTCTTTAAGCAAAGTACCATGTGTGTACTGTCAGCAGTTCACTAGCAATCAATCTATTATCGTTGATGTATTTGGTCAAATAGATTTGAAAATGCCTGAATTACTGTGGGGGTTTGATTATTCATTTCAAGAGTTCACACTTACCAGATGATTGGTAATAAGCTAGTTTGGCATGCTGTCTCGGGAGAGAGCCCTGAGCTCCTGAGATCCTCAAGCCCGGGGCTCCCTCCTGTTTCATGGGCGAGAGAGGAGTTTAAGCGTAGGTAGATCTCGAGAACCCCCCTCCTGCTGCTTAAGGACTGCTTTGAGAGTGGGCTGCTGGTGGAATTTGTCTATGGTGCTGATATGGTTTAGTCAATTTAATTATGTGTCATGTTTTGGACTGTGGGAGGAAACTGGAGGACCCGAGAAAAACCTACACGAGCACGAAGAGAACATGAACTCCGCACAGAAATGCCAACTGGCTGGGTAGAGACCCGAACCGGAGGCATTGTTGCTGTGAGGCAACAGTGCTAGCTACTGGGTCGCCGTGCTGCCCTATAGAGAAAAAAGAGGAGTAGAGAGGGTGGAAGGGGGATTCTTTAAGACGAAGATGACTAAGGTAAGATGCTTTGGTTATTTAAATTAAGTAAGGAATCATCTGATTGGTGGTTCGTACATTAGCTTGACTCGGGGCCAGCCGTGTCAATCATAAGCACGTTATCCTCTTAAACTTTTTTGCATGTAAAGATATTTGCGTATATTGCTGTACCTCCTGTCTGCATTAAGCAATTTGTAAGCGAGGTGCACAACTAACGCACTCTGCGTTGGACTTTAGACTGGCTTTGTTGTGGTCTATTGAATAATCTATTATAGATTATATATATTAATATATAATATATATAATATATAATATATATATTTCTTAAAATAGCAACGCGCCACCAATGCGCCTCAACACGCCTCCTTTTTTAGATCAGAACGCATATGGACGCACAAATGAGCGCAAAAGCATTTGCTATTTAAACAGCGTGGCACAAAACGTCAAAACAACTCTTGCGCCAAGCTGAAACTAGCAAACAACAGTTTCGTCGCGACTTGCGCCGTATAGCGCCAGGTGCATGATAGGTCCCAATATGTACATTTTAATAACTAATAAACAGCTCTGCTAGTAAAAAACAGTATCCTAGTAATAGGCATGCTAAGAAGCAACTTAATCGAGAAAACTGATCCCTATACTAAAGTGATACTATATCCACTTTGAAACCATTTCATGAAAAAAGCTTGCAAATGTGTTCTGTCCTTTGTATATCAGTCATGAAGCCGCTCTTTATCATATGGTGTGAGCAGATTGTAAACAAGCTCATAAAAAACAGAATATGGGTGTGATATGATGTGTCTTTTTCTCCAATGCTTGTGAAAAACTAACTATACGAAACATTTTCCTTCATTGTCTTTTATTTTCAGATATTTTTTTTACTTGAAACTCATCGAGACCACTTTGATCACTAATATTCATTAAGATGACTAGTGAGCTGTAGTATTAGAGTAGAATTGTAGTATACAAAACAGTAACTAAAAAGTGCTTCCAGCTATATTCTGAAGTGTGCATTCAATGGACACTTTACTATTCTATATGTTCTATTCATGAACATAAAGACCTCTTGAAGACATAACATTTGGACTTTGTTTGGTGCTGTTCATGGAATTGAGTTTACTCTTTATGATCTTTGTGTTTACTGTATCATACTTGCAATACCAGCATTCAGAACAACATTACTCAATACTATTTTATAAACACATTTATTTAAATTTGTTATTGCTTGCAAAACTGTAGCTTTGCCTGCATTTATAAAAAAAACATGCTTTTTTTTCGTCCTGTATTACTGCTCCAACCATTTAATTGTAGTTAATGGTATTGAAGGCAACCATTTTATTCCTGTGAGTACACTGCATTTTGTAACCACTGCATGCTTGAAATGAGCTGAAACCTCTTGTGTGTGTTTGTACACTTCTGTTCGGTATGTTTTTGACCTATAAGTTTATAAAGTTGTCATTTTAAATGTCCTCGTCACTCATAGATCAGGTCATTTGGCATTTATAAGAGTGCCAGGAGATCTGTGCATAAGCGTTTTTTTTTCTCTCCACATAGGCTGTAAGGAATGAAATGTTCCCTGAAGCTGAACTGTGTTTTTCTCTTAATCTTTAAAGAACAGTTGGTGACTCACTGTAAGATGTACACTGAGCTACAGAACAGCTCCTCCTCCAAATGCCTTTTTTTCTGGAACAGTGCTTGCTAAAGGAAAAAAAGAGGGATTCCCCTAGACTACATCTGGCTTGACAGAAATGTGCTCTCGATATTAAAACCAAACAAAAGGACGTCCCTCAAAATGAAAAGACAGACACAATATGTTAGAACAGTCTCTTCAGTGCTCAGTTTGTTTGTTTTCTAAATATCAAATATCTTCCAGGCATGTCTGAGAGATATAAAAGACTAACACACACACACTCATACGCATATTTTCTCTCACTCAGTTGTGCAGATATCTTTATGGATGTAATGATTTTAATACCGTTGTATATACAGGAATCAGACATTGAATTTTAATATCTTTTATAAGACCTTTTTAAAGATTCTTTCCATACATTTTACGAGCCTAAAACCACTTTAGGTTTTAACCAGAAACTTAAAGATTTTTTGGTATTGCTATAATTGTGGATATAACCCTAATGTACTGTATAAACACTGTGTGCAGCTTTACTCTCTGATTAAACTCATCCTGTGGGATTTATAAGCTTTTTGAGAAATGAGGACGTCACCAATATCCTCATATTTCACCTTCTTTTTGTAATATCTGTGTCATACCCTTGTCATTATACAGATTTATGTCCTGATACAGTATGTCACAAAACACGTACACACACACATACACATATAAACATTTATTTTTGCTTTGAGTGATATTTTAACCAAATAACTTGCTCCAAATAACCTACAATATATATTTCACATTAGTGGTATTTTTGTATCTCATTTTGTGCACCGTTATTGCTGTTTATATGCGGAATTCCTGCTGCAGACACGATAGAATACCAAATCACTGTTAGAAGGAAATGAAAACTCAATTCAGTAGTTTATTTACCACAAAGGGAGGAAATATATTTGTCGCGGAGGATGTGTAAAGTGGGCCAAATCACCTTGGGGATTCATTTGTGCAATAGGCTTGTACTTACATTGAAAAAGACTTATTTACGAGGTTATGCAAGTGAACAAATAAACAGAACCGGCGCTGTTGTGGCCATTTTAATTAAATATGTACTTTTGCTCCAGGCTGTGAAGCCATTTTCTGACATCCATTTATATTGGAATGATTCTTAATCGAAGCAAACCATTTTCCTATTTATTTATTTTAAACACTTTATGCTGTGCCATCAATATTTGTGTATTTTTTATCTTAACACAATTATTAACGATCCAGGAGCCTATAATAACAATACTGTTGTGTGGTTCTGTCTCTCTAACTGCTTTATTTTGTGGGTGTAGGTATACAGGCTTGAAGTTTGATGCACTCTTGGTAGAGCTCCATGCTTGACTGCTTCAATCAGCCAGCCTACGAGAGCATTTAATTGCTTTGGTGAGTGGCACCCCAGTCCTTTCAATTAAAGCGCACCTGCGATTCCCTATTATCCCGCCTGTAAATGCAATTCGAGTGCGGGCATGTTCAGATTCACGGTGCTTCTCACACCTATCATTGGAAGGATATTTTCCGCCGAATGTAGCTAAGTCTTAAATTCTCCGGCAAGTGCCTCGCAAAACGGTCTATAAATCCAATCTGCAATATTGATGATTCTGCATTTCAGCAAAGCACTTTCATGTTAATACAGATCCCATGACAGGCATTTCTGAAGGCTGTCCTTCATTTTGAACTCCAGCTCAGTCCTGCTGGAGCATCAGTGCAATTAGCTGAGATGAAGGGTTTCATCAGTGTGTGTGTGAGAGACGGCTGTTTCCACACGCTCGTCTGTCTGACTGTGACTCGGGCAGCCCGTCTCCAGTCCTATACATATTTAAACATCTCCTAAGGCTGCTCCACACAAGGCCAGTGGGCAGAGCCATGGCACAACACAATAAGCATTCAGAAAGTAGGAGCATTAAATTTGGATTCCCGCCAAAAAGAGGAGGATTGTCTTTTTTAAGATACCGACCGACATGATCCTTGGTTGAAATGCATTTGCTCTTCTGTCGTGACATTTTCACTGGGGGATTTCCTTGAAGTGGAGTGCCATTGAGGGATTTTTGGTGTTTGATTGGTGGCTAATGTGTGATTACTAGGACAATTGTGCTGTTTTTTTATACAACATTATCATTCTGGAAATGTACCCATGTACATTTCTGGAGATTGCAAAATATTTAGCCAGAGCTATGTAAGGCTGCATTTTGTCTTTAAAACGAACCCTACGGGAAGTATGACATCGTTCCTTTTTGCGCTTACCAGCAAGCAGCTTACCTCCATGTGGATGACTTTTCTGCTGTTACTAGTTTGTCCAGTTACTCGCCACGTACGTACAAGTTGATTTCGACGATGGGGTTAGAGTGTGGTGAAGAACGGTTCCAGAAAAAAGGTAAGACAAAAAAAAAAGGCAAAAAATAAAATAAACAAGTAAATAACAGAGTGAGAATGTGGTGAAATTGGAAACGTGGTTATAATCAGGGAGCTTTTTTTCTGGATTGCTTTAAGAAAAAATGTCGGTTGGGTTTAGAGAAGTGGGTGGGTGGGTCAATCTGTGCCTTTAAAAACTCTATTGGTTAAGTTTAGGGAAGGAGGAGGGTGGGTCAGTAGATCGGGTCAGTCAGTGACGCAAATGAATCTCTGATTTATGTGAGAAAGGCAGGCGCGAATGACAATCAATCTTAATAAGCGTACACAGTGGCCTCTGGTGGATTCGCAAAACAAAAATTGCAAAAAACATACCTTCTGGGATGTATTTGTCGCTCTCCAGAAACGTAATGAGCCTGGCATATAGAATTTAAAATGGCTGAAAGTGATAAAATAAGCACCCACTTCGAATTGAATGGGTGTTATCAGTGGTTATCAGCTGATAGATGTGGGCCAGAAGGCTGTTATCATCCATCCACATGGTTAATCAGCTATACTAATAGAGAAAACTCCAGATCCAGATCTGTTTTCACAATCCTGTGATCGAGTTGGAGGTAGGGGTAGACGTTAATAAAATACAAATTTAATAAATAATATTGATGTGGCCGTCATGGTGGCACAGTGGCTAGCACAATCGCCTCACAGCAAGAAGGTCATTGGTTTGAGCCCCGGCTGGGTCAGTTGGCATTTCTGTGTGGAGTTTGCATGTTCTACCCGTGTTGCTGTGGGTTTCCTCCGAGTGCTCCGGTTTCCCCAACTGTCCAAAGACATATGGTATAGGTGAATTGAATAAGCTAAAATGGCTGTAGTGTATGTGTGTGAATGCAAGAGTGTATGGTTGTTTCCCAAGTGTTGGGTTGCAGCTGCAGGCGCATATGCATGGATAAGTTGGCGGTTCATTCCACTGTGGCAATCCCTGATTATTAAAGGGACCAAGCCGAAAAGAAAATAAATAAATAAATGAAATAATTCCTTCTAGCTGCAGCTGTATGTGATATATGGCTGATTAACTTTGTAAACGGATAATAACAGCCTTCTGAGCCTACCAGTAGGCCCATATCTATTAGCCAATAACCACTGATATTGTGCATTCTGTTCAACTGCAGTGTTATTGAAGTGTATTTAAATTTAATAACACATCATGAATAAAAAATTACACGTGCAACACTATGCTAGTGTTCAGCTTGAAGTTAACATGCAATCTGGAGATAAGTACAGGTAAAATTATGTTTCTGGTCGATTGATTTCTTAACTGCACATACCTGACGTGCTTTAAAAGTCTGGCTAGAAACATTTTGTTGTTGTATTTACTGTTTTAAATCTCTTTTCTTCTGTCTGGTTCAACCTTGTCTGCTCAACCTTGGTTTAGCAATAGAATTCCATCACTTTTCCTTTTGTTCTATTCTATTCTTTTGGCAGTGAGTGTGTGTTTGTGGGTTTATATTGATAAATTGCCTAGCCAGTCTGCCAATGCTGATTATTATTTCATAATGTAATCTGGAACCACTAGCAATAGAAAACAGAAACAATCAAAAACAAGTACTGTAATTAGGTTCACACAGCATCGGGGGTAGAAAAAATGATAATAATAAAACAATTGCAAACATTTAGGACTTTCTTTCTACTGTAGAACATATTTCTTTTCTTTTTTTTATCTGTTTAATGAGCTTTTACACAATTTTACAGTTACAGTTCTATATTCCTTAAAATATCCTTTATATTACACAGAATACAAAAATATGAAACTGAAGTTATGACTTTCAGTTTTTGATTAACCATCACTTTAAGTCAAGTGTTTGTGTGGTATGTGGCTGAAAAACATAATAGCAGCTCTGAAAGTGTGGAGAAGAAATTGCTAGCAATAATCTTCTTGACCTTGGAGTGCAAGTAGATCTCAGCCAGTTGTACACTACTGTCTGGACAAGCACAAAAACAAACATGCTCACATATAAACTGAAAAAAAAAAAAAAAAAAAACATCTGGAGGGCTTGGGAAGATCTTCTTGTTTAGTGTTGCTTTTAAACCACTGGTGAAAGTATTAGATTCTATAAAGTCTGTTTCTATGTCAACTAATTCTAGTAATGCAAAAGGGCCAATTATTTCCTGTGCCAATATTCCCATGGTGTATTAATCTCACAGTGCAGTACATACTGTGATCTACATGATTCAAGCTGCTATTCAAGGGCACATACCCTTAGAAAATGGCAATTAAAATGAATTGACTAAAGTGGAGAAGATTTGGCCTCTGTAGAATCTCTCATTGCCTATATGTTTCAAACTTCCCAGAAAAGTAGGATCCACTTCAAAATGATAATGAATCATTCTGGCAGGCTTATAGAAGAGGTATCTTCTCCAAGGACTGCCTCTTTATTCAAATGAGAAAATAATGAACAGTTCAGATAATAAGACATATTTTAAATAATGAAATCGAAAAGTAATCCAAAAGTGTTTAACATAGTCCAAGATGGAATAACATTTTCCTTTCATTGAATTTTCACTGACTAACAAAGTATAGTAAAATACACCCAACTGGCTTGCAAACGTGCATGGATTAAGTAAGTTAGAGGATGGCTATCATTAATCTCCCTTACATCTCATTTGTGATTGAGTAAACATTATATTTCATGAGCTTTCATCACTGTTAAATAAAGGTAAACATATGTGAAAGTCTTGAACCAATCGATAATGTGTATGTTCTGAGAGCCAAGATGGGAGACTAATAAAGGGTAGATGCTGATTCTATATTAATAACCTACTTGCCCTTGGCAGAACCTGATGTATAACATGATTAGTTCCCTAGTGTCAGATGCTGTAAGTGTGTGTTACATTCCATCATAATGCCTAACAAAGGAGCTAATATGTCGATGCTTGGAGTCGATTGAATGATGTGCTGTATGGTTGACTGGAGTCTCGTGGCTTAATGTTTAAACCCACAAGCTTTAACATGATCATTATATAAAAACCTCATGCATTTCGGATAGAGTGGATAGAGTTTTGTGTTGCATGTTGTTGCAATTTTATTAAATCAGACAGGAAAATGTAGATCAGAATTATTAAACCGCCTTTAATTTTTTTTATTTGTTTCCCAAATGATGTTTAACAGAGCATGGAAATTTTAACAGTATGTCTAAAAAATATTTTTACTTCTGGAGAAATTCTTATTTGTTTTATTTTGGCTAGAATAAAAGCAGTTTTTTATTTTTTAAATACCATTTTAGAGTCAAAATTATTAGCCCCTTTAAGTTTTTTCGATAGTCTACAGATCAAACCATCGTTATACAATGCCTTGCCTTATTATTCTAACCTGCCTAGTTAACCTAAATAACCTAGTTAAGCCTTTAAATGTCACTTTAAGTTGAATAGAAGTGTCTGTCAAATATTATTTACTGTCAAAGATCAAAGATTATTCAAAGATTAATAAAATTAGTCAAAGATTATACACATGGCAAAGATTTAAAAAAATCAGTTATTAGAAATGAGTAATTAAAAATTACTATGTTTAGAAATGTGTTGAAAAATCTTCTCTCTGTTAAACAGAAATTGAGTAAAAAGTAAAAAGGGGGCTAATAAATCAGGGGGGTTAATAATTCTGATTTCAATTGTATAATGGTTGATATTACATATGTTTTAGAAGAAATTAAGCGATAAAAAAGGTGTTATTTATTTATTTGTTTATTTATTATTGTTGGCTGATATTATAGCATTTATGAAGGTTTTTTTTTTAATAAGGGCAGATTTTTTAACACTAGAACCACCACTGATTCTACACAATTATTCATTGCAGTTTTTCATGCATTCCATTCAATAATGGTTACACTTAACAATAAGGTTTCGTTAGTTATTGTT
This sequence comes from Danio rerio, assembly GCF_052040795.2. NCBI lineage: Eukaryota > Metazoa > Chordata > Actinopteri > Cypriniformes > Danionidae > Danio > Danio rerio. Next base: position 33,677,755 of record NC_141029.1, on the reverse strand, counting down.
AGTTAATGAAATTACTAACATGAACAAAGCATGAACAATAGTTTTACAGCATTTATTAATCATAGTTCAGCATTTACTAATGCCTTTTTAAAACCCTTTGTCATGCTTGTTAACGTGAGTTAATGCACTATGAGTTAACATGAAATAATGAATAACTGTTTTTTCATTAACTAACGTTAAGTAACATGAACAAATACAGTAAGTATCATTAGCTGTTTGCACATGTTAGTAAATAAAATAACTAACATTAACAAATACAACCTTATTGTAAGTGTTACCCAGTAACTATTACTAACTGCATATTTATATCTACAAGCAGGATAGATCGAATGTATTTTATTTTTGAGCTGTCATTTTTGGGCCGCTTATGTTTTAGAATTGATGTAGCTATTAAAAGCCTTTAACCCACTGAGACAGCGGTAATCAGTTTTAGTCACAATGGATAAAAGAAGGCAAATTATGGATGCAAAACATGTAATAGAGACACTAAACTCCATGAGTGAAGATGGGTTGATATCATGGGTGAGCGATGCATCCTGGTTTAACTCACCATCATATTTGATGACTGAAATTAATCATTTCATAGCTCTAGACATTACTTTGTGAAGACAGTGGCACAAAACAGTGATATAATATATCATTTAGCCATATCACAAACAGTAGTCATGCATATGAATGAGTAAATTTGACCTGCTATACAGTAGATATACAATGGTCACTGGCTCTTCTATTGTTAAAAATATGTTTCCACAAATATAAAGCATAAAAACAGTTTGATAATACTACAAATGTTTTCTTGAGCACCAAATCCAACCCAGGCTAATTCTGAAAACGCACCTCTATATACATTTCTGTAGACCATCAAAATACGGAACTATGTTTTTTTTTTTTTTTTTGCAGTTTTTGTTTTCACAAATCCTCGAGAGGCTACTGTGTATGCTATTTCAGTCTGAACTCACGAGAAAACGTAAGTATTTTACGTTTTGTCAGTTTAGTGGCTAATTTGTATGAATTCGTACGAGTTCAGTCGTAAGAAAATGTAAGATTTTAAAAAGCAGGCGTGGCACCTAACCCCTAAACCCAACCGTCATTGGGGGATACGCAAATCGTACTAAAATGTACGAATTAGATCGTACGAATTTGTACGAATTAGCCACTAAATGAAAAAGTTCCGAATTGCCGTGAGATTGTGTTGGCTATTTTATATTTCTCTTGCGAGTTCAATTTGCGCTTTCTGTTCTCTCGTTGATATACCAGAGGCCGCTTTTGACTGACTGTTTGACAGACTGAATGACTGACTGACTGACCAACCGATCGACTGACCCGCCCTTCCCTAAACTCAACCAATAAGATTTTAAAAAGCACAGGTTGACCTACTTCCCCCAACTCAACCAACAATAATAAAAAATAAAAAAAATTCAGAAAAAGAAAAGCCCTCGTCTGATTTTTACAACGTTTTCAGATTTTACCACATTCTCTCCCTGTTACTTACTTGTTGGCTTATGTTTTTGCCTTACTCGCTTTCTGAAACCATTTTTCGCCGGACTTGAACCCTGTCGTCGTGATCAACTCCTCTCTGTGTCTCAAGTGCACCAACATACATGGCGAGCTAACTAGACAAAGGGGTAGAAGCCAGAAAGCCGTCCATATGGAGGTAATCGGTCAGCTGGTAAGCGCGAAAAGGAATATCGTCATAGCGCCCCGTAGCGTTCTTTAAACTACATAATTCACAATCTCCAGAAATGTATATAGGGCTACGTTTACAGAATGAGCCTATGTTGACAAAATCAGTAAAAGGTATTAAATTTTGGTCAGTTGAATTAGTAACATCTTAAATATATTAAAATAGATATTAAACAACAAGTATACATTTGGTATTACTGTATTTTTGATAAAAAGAAACTTTTTTTTTTTTTAAGGATTTTTCTCATCTAGAGTAGAGATGGCCAAACAACAGCAGCATCATTGTTTGTCTATGGAGCTGTGTGTGTGTGTGTGTGTGTGTGTGTGTGTGTGTGTGTGTGTGTGTGTGTGTGTGTGTGTGTGTGCGCGTGTGTGTGTGTGTGTTTTACCTCCACAGATCTCTCCGTTCAAATCCTCGCACTGCCTGTCGTCACACTCACAGTTCTTGCCGTGCACACGTTTATCTCCAGGTGGGTGACATGTGCACTGACCACACAAACACTGCCCTGAAACACACAAATACACATCACTCTGATGAGAAAATGAACAATGAATCTTAATAAACTCCTCTAATTTGCTGCTTATTAATAGTTATTATAGTAGTAGGGTGGGTTTTATATAATAGGTAGGATTAGGGATGTAGAATATGATCATGCAGAATATGTATTTTATAAACAGCTAATATCTTAATAATAGGCAGGTAATAAGCTACTAGTTAATGGTGATAATTGGTATTTAAATGTCTATTTGGGAATTTAAAGTGGTTATTTCTGCCATAGTATTTTATTATCAAGATCTTGTGTAAAGGCAGCCGGAATATATATTTGACCTTGGATCTGGTCCATGAAGGTCAACTGAAAAAGCTCAATGCTCTGAAAAGCAGCAAATGCCTCAGTCTGTGCTTATCATACAGCGTATTAGTCTGCTAAAGTGGCACTGTCGTTGTTTGACATTGACAGCCGCTACAACTCCAGCTCGGTGCAGGCGAGGAGAACAACAAAGCAACGCCCTGTCTGACAACCTCTCAGCCTGCCAAGCGGATAAAAGCTGCGTGCTGCCGTCGCCACGGCAACAGGTGATGTCATAACACTTTTCCTTTATCGATTAGCTTGAGTGATGTCATGTAGCCCTTCCTTTAGGCCTGCACGGACACCCTTACCAAACATTCTATGACTAACCGCCTGTCTTTTCTGTCACATTCCTCTCATTTTCAGAGCTCTAATAGTGTTATCCATCACCAGCAGCAAATAATACACAACTGTTGGCGACAAGTGGAGCTCGGTGAGGGAAAACGGACAAGTAAGTGTACTGATGAAACAAACTGAAATTTTGCACATAATTTAACACCTATAAGAGCATTAAATGATGCACTGGACAGAAAAGAGTGTATCTCCATATGCTTTTGCAGTGGTTAGTGGCATTACTTGTGGGGAAAGCGGCACTGGCAGCCTCAGTGTGATTAATGGCTCCCTCGCTGATCATGTACTGCGCTTTGGTCCGAATCGAAACAATTAATTCCTTCACAATATTTGAGAGACAGCCATCCGGCAAGTTCAATTCTCTGGGGATCCATGCTTGCGCAGGTGCCAAGACAAAAAGCCTCGCTTCTCCAAATTGTTAAACATCATAATGGCTCAGCATCATCAATTTCCAATAATGTGACCCCTAATTCATCTCTTAGAGTTACATTATTATAAAATTATGACTGTAGTTCTTAAATCCTGAGGTAGGAAATTACAGCAAACATTGCATAGGAAGCGGCGACAGCTGTTCTGTTTTAGCTGGAATTCTCACACATTCATTTTCTTTCGGCTTAGTCCCTTTATTAATGAGGGGTCACTACAGCGTAATGAACCATCAACCTATCCAGCATATGTTTTATGCAGTGGATGCCCTTCCAACTGCAACCCATCACTGGGAAACACCCATACACTTTCATTCGCACACATACACTACGGCCAATTTAGCTTAACCAATTCACCTATATCGGAGCACCCGGAGGAAACCCATGCCTACACGGGGAAAACATGCAAACTCCACACAGAAATGCCAACTGGGCAAGCAGATGATCGAACCAGCGACCTTCTTGCTGTGAGATGACAGCACTACCCACTGTGCCACAGCGCCACCCGAATTCTCTCACAATGTCATATATTAATTCATGCTTTATTTTACGATAGCATTTTCAGTATTAACAAACCATTATCTGCCTTTATCTATGGCTCATTAAATTTCTAATTTGCTTCTTATTAATAGTTGTTATGGTCAGGGGCATAGCCAGCTATTTCGGGCCCTATGCACAAAAATTCCACGAAGGCCCCCACCACCCAAAAAAAAAGCAATGTAGGTATCCCTGGGGCCCTCCACAACCCGACACTGGACCTCTAAATTGCCAGAGCCCTTTCCCCCCTTACTAAACCGCTGATTATGGTAGTAGGGTAGGATTTAGGTATTAACTAGAATTATGGATGTAGATTAAGATCATGTAGAATATGCATTTTGGAAACAGACAATATCTTATGATAGGCAGGTAATAAGCTACAAATTAATAGTGAGAATTGGTACTTAAAGTTAAGTGTTACTACACAGTATATTATATTGCAAAACTAAAATTCTTCAACCATTTCTGAACAAAAACAAGGAACACATGCCAATTGCACTTTAACAGGTTTTGAAGTTAAGCTTGAAAGTATCCCCTAAAGGTTACTGCACCCTGAATCTAAAATTTTCATCTGTAGTTTTCACACGTTAAAAAATACATTTGACCTCATGTTGTGTCAGTCATATTGACACACTGGCTCCGAAACTTTTATTGGTATTAAAAAAATAGTTTTTTTTCCAGCTTTTTCACATCCAAAAAAAAAGTGCTTTGAGAGATGCTTTTACAGTTCAGAGCCACCATACAAGAAAAAAGGTAAATACAGAATGTGGTCATTTACGTTACTGATGACTTTATGACAACCACAGTGCATTAAAAAAGAAAGAATGTGGCAGACAGTTGTGAACCCCTATATTCTGGATTCAGGTACTGGTGCACCTCTGCTTTGCTGCTGCTTGGTTGTGTCCATACATTTGACATACTGCCGATAGACATTATAATAGAAAGCATGGTCGGTCTGTTGCTTCAATATGTCAACACAGCTGCCATCTATTATAATATCTATAGCAGGGGTGCTCAAACTTTTTCTTATGAAGGGCCAAAAACGAAACTTGTTTAATAATGTTTAAATTTAATAATGTTTAAAAATGAGTAGGAAACACTGCTTTTTATGAACTAATACGGTAATATGATGAACTTATTACAGTAAAAAACAAAAGAATCTAATTCAGTGGTCACCAAACTTGTTCCTGGAGGGCCGGTGTCCTGCAGATTTTAGCTCCAACCCTAATCAAACACAGCTGAACAAGCTAATCAAGGTCTTAGGTATACTTGAAACATCCAGGCAGGTGTGTTGAGTCAAGTTGGAACTAAATCCTGCAGGGACACCGGCCCTCCAGGACCGAGATTGGTGACCCCTGATCTAATTTATAACAGAATTACAGTAGTTTTGCCTTGATTTGCTTTCTGATCTCTTCTGCATAGTCCTCTATCCATCGAGTGACAGTATTTACATTTTAAAAACTCATTTACAACATTTAATTAAAACAGCAATGTATTTAACTAGCTCAGCAAAAAACAAACAAAAACGTCAAATTAGAGAATGACAATCTCTGTGTTAAATTCATTTGCCCCAACCCTCTCCATCATACTCTCCTTTCAGATAGGATGGTGGGCCAAATCAAAGGTTACAATGGGCCAACTTTGGCCCGCAGACCCTACTTTTGCATCTCTGATCTATACTTTAGGTACTGCCAGTCTCTGTTCAAGATTTGTTTACCTACATGAATGTGTGAAGTATCACAAGCAATGGATCAAAATTCCACTGATTTACTGAAATAAACTTTGCATTTCAGAATAATCCAGCACAGCTCTTTGATACTGAGCTGACACTGTTAAATGTGTAGCAGATCCCTTTTTGTTTTTCATTCATTCATTCGTTTTCCTTTAGCTTAAACTTTATTTTAGAGGTCGCCACAGTGGAATAAATTGCCAACTACTCCAGCATATGTTTTACGAAGCGGAAGCCCTTTCAGCTGCAACCCACTATTGGGAAACATCCATGCCAAGACAAAAAGCCTCGCTTCTCCAAATTGTTAAACATCATAATGGCTCAGCATCATCAATTTCCAATAATGTGACCCCTAATTCATCTCTTAGAGTTACATTATTATAAAATTATGACTGTAGTTCTTAAATCCTGAGGTAGGAATTTACAGCAAACATTGCAGGAAGCGGCGACAGCTGTTCTGTTTTAGCTGGAATTCTCACACATTCATTTTCTTTCGGCTTAGTCCCTTTATTAATGAGGGGTCACTACAGCGTAATGAACCATCAACCTATCCAGCATTTGTTTTATGCAGTGGATGCCCTTCCAACTGCAACCCATCACTGGGAAACACCCATACACTTTCATTCGCACACATACACTACGGCCAATTTAGCTTAACCAATTCACCTATATCGGAGCACCCGGAGGAAACCCATGCCTACACAGGGAAAACATGCCTCTCATGAAAACATGAAAACAACCTCTCGTTCCTCTGCAGTATCTGATGAACACAATATGTAGCCCATTCCTCTTTCTTTTTCTACTTTGAAGAAGAAAGGAGAACATATTGCTTAAACTGACTCCGAAACGTTTTGCGTTTTTTTCGTAATGGATTAATTAATACACATTAGACTCAGTGTGCAAGGTTTGTTTACATGACAACTTTTTTTGCATAAGAACATGAAATAAAACACATACAAACAATTTGGACTTCGCTGTGCAAAACCCTTAAGTTTTCAAGTTAAAAAGATTTTTTTTTCTCTCACAGTGATGTTGTTGAAGAACTATTTTCTGTTCCCAAAAACAATTCATGGAAGATTTCTTAACAAAATCTTTTCTCACTGCTGGTTAGAGCTGATAACAAATACTTTGGATTCTATAACAATGGTTTAAGATTTTTGAGTTATATAAAGTGAAGATGGTGATGAAGCAAAAAACAAACTGAAACAAAACAGTTCAAAAATAGTCAATTTAAAAAACATAACTTAAAAAGTAGAAAGTAATATCAAGTCAGTTTAAACTAGGGCCTGGCAATATGGCAAGAATGCAATCTCAATAATTATTTTCAATATTGAACTTTCACGATATGTATTTCGATATCTGTTGTTAATGCTTCCAGATTTAAAAGAGTACCCCAACAATGACTAAAGACAAAAATTGGAGGGTCCATTAAATATCATAAAATATTTTTGGACGATGAATGGCTGAAAATTTGGTGCATCTTTAATATCAACACACTTTAAGATTCCCATTGTTGCACATTTCTGCTGTATGATTGGCTCTTAGATCAATACAGAGTAAAAAAGTTTAGAGCTCATCATTGTTATTGACATAAATGTTGTTGCGATTCGATATATCGTTTATTGGCCCACCCCTAGTTTAAACTCCTAATTTTCTGGGTCCACATGAAAGAAACAGAAAGATTTAAATGTGTCTTTTATGATGCACACACGGTTAAATTAAAAGCACATACACATAACATCTGTAACCATTCACTGTTGCATGTGGATCAGTATATTACATCTAGAATCTCTTTAACACGACAGCAGCACAATACTAACAACTCCAGCAATGTAGGACACACTAATTCTAATCCCATATACAATTTTTGACAAATGTGAATTGGGACACAGCCATTTTGAAGTTATTTTTTGGCATATCTGGCCTGGCTGCTGAAGATGTATGCCAGCACTGGATCACTCTTGTGCCACAAACCTGACAAGGACAATCAGGCTTGTAAAGACACCAGTGTTTAGCTGCATAGACCACTGGCAGCTCTGACATTAAATGACAAGCGTCCTGGAGCCGTGCTGAGTGTATCCTGATGTGTCTTGTGAAGCATGAACCTGCCAAATACAGAGCTTCATGCAAATCAGACTTTTGGGGGGCTAAAGGGGGTAAGGAGGTTTCTTGCTGTCTGCCTTTTAAAAGTGCAATTAAGAAATGTCAAGAGCCACGAACAACCAGAGGTGGATGCTTTCACAGTAGGTCTTTAGATGCAAATGCATAATAATATAATATAATATAATATAATATAATATAATATAATATAATATAATATAATATAATATAATATAATATAATATAATATAATATAATATAATATAATATAATAATATATTCATTCATTCTGGTATCAAACTATCTATGTTTTTATTACTTCGTTAAAGTACAGTATGATTTTCTGACAAATAATGGTAACTGTAATATCATAATTGTGCTCTTAAAGGACCACCTTGTCACTTAATTGTGTGCATTTTGTCAGCATTTTAACTATTATATTATTCATCTTGTTGCAGATTGCATACTCCCCATTTCATTTACCTTTTACAAATACACATTACCTTCCTATCATACACTGCAAAAATATTTTGCTGCTTGTACAAACTACTTATCTAGAATGAAACTGAAATAACACAATTCTTGAGATTTTTCTTGAGCCCTCTTATTTTTTTTTATGTTTAATCCACTTAAATTTGTTAACTTAGTCAATTTGTGTTGGGACAACATGAATGAAATGTGAGGAACCCTGCATTTTTGACAGCGTATTAGAGAAATTTAAAGAAGCAGAAAGTTTGTCGTTTTTTCCCCAAAAAGTATATAATGTGAAAAATATCAAATAAATATTTGGTCGCATTTTATTTAAAGGCACAATTCTCGTTAATAAAAAAAAAACATAAACTGTGACATTTGCCTCAATAAACTCATAATTTTGTTGCTTTTTTATTAGTTATAAAGGTAATAGTTATGTATTAGGTAGGATTTGAATAAAATCATGCAGGATATGTATTTTCTAATAACTAATAAACAGCCAATAGCTTAATAAACAGTTAATAAGCCACTAATAAATTGGTAATTTCATTGTTTTCATTATTCAGTGTTTTCATTATTTCAAGAATGTTTAATTGTTCAAACAGGTTTATCACGGCTTGAACATGTTGCACAACTTGCTGTGTCTGTAGTTTTATTTCATTTTAGAATATGTTTGCAGAGATCACTTTATTACTGATAGGTGCAAAACTTCATTGAGAAAGTTTAATGGCCAACCAAGACTATTTCCTTTATAATCATTCATGTTACAGCCAATGTCATTGTATTTCTGTCAATCACTGTTTGAAAATAACATAACTAATATGTTGACTAATTGACTAATAAAACTCACACAAACACTCCCCACACTCGTACAAAGATCCTTTAACAGTTTGTTCAAAAACACTGTTAAATGTGTAGCAGATCCCTTTTTGTTTTTCGTTCATTCATTCGTTTTCCTTTAGCTTAAACTTTATTTCAGAAGTCGCCACAGTGGAATAAATTGCCAACTACTCCATATGTTTTACGAAGCGGAAGCCCTTCCAGCTGCAACCCACTATTGGGAAACATCCATACACACACTCATACACAACAGATTTATTCAGTTCATCTGTTCTGAATGTCTTTGAAATGTGGTGGGAAACCGGAGCACCTGAAGGAAACCCACGCGAACACGGGCAGAACATACAAACTTTACACAATTGACAACTTGCCCAGCTGGGACTCGAACCAGTGACCTTCTTGCTGTGAGGCGACAGTGCTAACCACTGAGCAACCGTGCCGTCCCTCTTTTTGTCTTTATTTAGAGCTACTTGATAATAAGATATAAATTCAAACAAAGTAAGCCAGATAACAGTAAGCACATAGAGCTTTACACATTTTAAGAGGCATTAATATTTGATGAGCTCCTAATGCACCACTTCCAGTCGTTTGCTAGTATTGAATATAGAGCAATCTGGGGAGAAGTGCTACTGTAGCTTTACGAGATTTTTCTTTTGAGATATTTCCACTCTGTCAGACAATTTTGAAACATAACATTTGGAAGGCTTTCAATCAGCACAGGAAATGAAAGGTCAGGCAGGACAGCACGAGTTGTGTTAAGATGTGGCATTTGAAATCATCTCTAGTTCACTTCAGTAGCAGCCATAAGGACATCACAATGACACAGCACTGTGCATGCAGCATATTCGTAACCGATCATCCACACACCTGTATGCTCTTAAAATATCTGAGCTATTTCTACTCAAATTTGGGTTAAATAGAGTATACAGTTGGGTTAAAATTCACTCACACTTTATTTTAATTTTAATTTTAAGGTACAGTTATTATTGTTAATAATATTAATACTATTAATAATCACAGATACTATTAATTTCTTTATGTTGCCGCAACACAAATCAATGATATGGAATCCATCAATTTTTACAGTGTATTTCGCATGATCTTATTCTACATCCCTAATCCATCCTGAACCTGCCTAACTACTATAAGCAGCAAATTAGTAGTTAGTTAGTCAGTTAGTTAGCAAAAATCTTAGTTATTTGTTTATTAACCCTCAGTGGTTGAAAACTGTGTATACATTCTAGCATACAAGACTGGTTACTCAAAAGTCT